>NW_005842498.1:525759-536506 GCF_000455745.1 Alligator sinensis | reverse complement strand
TCCCTTATTTAACCCTTTCAGCCTTTCTACATATTGAGGCTGCCAGTGAAGAATATATTATTAATGGGCGAGGAGCCTACTCTCAATATTTTTTCATTGGGAGATGAAGATTCCACTCTTGGCCTGCTTCCAGGAGGTTGTTTGCTTTATTCTCTCTTCAACCTTTTAATCTATTTATCATGAGAGGCAGAATGAGCAAAATACATTTTGCCTATAATTTGCATGCACACACACACACACACAGATTGTGTGTGTGTGTCTGTGTGCGCACACGCGCGCGTGGATGCTGGAGGTTCCCGGTGGCCTGAGATCTGAATTCCTACAACCTCCTTTAATGTCCTGTGGAGACGTGGGTTATCACTAATCAGCACCTCAGATTCAGGGCCTCCACGTCTCAAAAGAAGGGACACCTACCAATACAGATATTCCTAAATGAACAACCCTTGTTAGTGTTTGGGCCTGGCTCTCTGCAGCCTGGCACATGAGGACGTATGCCACCCTTTCCACAAACAATTCATTTCCCGAGCTCAGACTGGTTTTGGTGCTGGAAGCACAAAAGCCATAACAAAGCACATTAAAGTTTCAAACCTAACCCTGATGCGGCTGTCTGTGGGGAGCAAGTACTTTGTCATGCTGGTTTGTAAAGTCCAAGTCAGGGAGGCTTGAAAGCAAGGCAATGAGCATGAGCAATCCAGCATCTCTGTTAGGCCAGAAAACGGCCCCTTCCGTACTAAGAGAGCATCTGGGAAGACAGTGCCTAGCTCTGAGCACAGCAGGGACAGCCACCTCCACTAGGCACTGCACTGAAGTGCTGGAGACGAGCAAATTCATCTCCAGCCCCTGCCTCTGCCTCCCATCCCTAATAAAAGCAAATCCAATGCCCCAAAGAAAGTAAAGCCAACACACAGGGAAACCCCCTGCACCCAGGGTGCTCCAATTGGCATAATTGACTGTGCTGCTTCTTCCATATCCCAAATCACAACATACCCTGACAACTTCAAACTGCAATGAGTAGCCAGAAATTAGTGACAGGGGGAAAGAGAGTCACGGAGACCTTTCCAGCACTGCCAGTACATTAGTGCCAGGTTAAGGAGAACTCTTTGTGTAAACACAGCCCAAGCAGGCACCAGCCAGCTCTGTGGGGAGGGCCCATGTTGGGATTCGATCCTGGGCAGGCGTCCTGAGCCAGCTCTGCCTCCCAGTCGCCAGAAATCCCTGCCTCCTCTATCTTGTAGTGCCAGAGAAGAATGTTTGTAACACAGCTTTCCCCTGGCACAACAGACATCTCACTCCACTGCTCTCAGGATCAACCTTAGCCCATAAAAAGCATGTCCTCAAACCCCTGGGAAGTTCAGTTCCGATGGACAGCCGAGAGTCTGGATACTTGTTCAAACCTCCTGTCTGCAAACTGTGTCAGGGAATCTCAAGCAATGAGTGCTCCTCTTTTTCCCCTCCCTTACAGAAACTCCATGAGAAAGGCAAGTCTCCTGGGGAACTCAAGCCCCCATAGACACACAGGCAGGCTTCTGCATCCCCCACTGCACAGCTGGAGTAGGCAGCTGGGTTGATCAGGGATGCATCTCACATAAGGGTCTATACTGGAAAGGAGTACTGTCACAGGGAGGAGAAGGAGCAACCCAAGGTCCATCTTCTGAACCCAAGGGTTGTGAGACAGAATGAAGAGTTTCCTCTCCCGCTCTAACCCCTCAGGTTAAAACACAATTCACCCACGTGAAATGCTTTTCCTGGGAAAGAACAGAAAAATGACTGAACGTTGAAAGAGCAAGCACACAGCAAAGGTCTCCTTTACCTGATGATCTTGGGAGGGGCAGCAGGGAAAGACTACCTGGAAAATAAAGCTGTGTGTGTATTTAAACTTGCAGGTAGAAGTTTTCATCCCACTGCAAACTATAAGCTAAAAGATTCATGTATCACCTGTCAGTGTGCAGTGTTCAGCGTCGAGTGCTCCCTGAACACCAGGCAGCCTCCCCTCTGCCCTGGCCAGCTTCTTCACCCTCCTCATCCACTGTGCGTGTCTGAAGGAGTGATCAGTACATCATATTCAATCCAAATCTCCTTGGCAAGCTAGCTTTGACTATCAGAATGCACAGGGGCCTCCAGAGCCTTGGACATTTAAAACTGGTGACTGGAAGAGGCTGGATCCCAAGGCTGCTACCTGCCTCAGGACTTGGCCTCTCCAAGCACCTCTCAGGCAGTACCTCCTTGGTAAGAGGGCAGGGGGGCTTCTTCATCAGCTCAGAACCTTCCCAGTCGATTTTTGAGAGGCGAGGGTTTTTTTTCTACAAACACCACACTGGGGCTTCTGCTAAGTCCACACTTCTTTAACAGCTTGTGTATTGCCAGTGCACGTCAAAAACAATTCCTGGAGGCACTGGGATATTTCTTGTAAACACTGCATGTGTGCCTCTGGGAAGCAAGCACTGGCGTGTTTCATCTCTTTTCTTAAACACAAAGAAGAGTGTGATTCAAATTTAGCAAGCGAGTGCATAAAAATGGCACCTTCTCATTCAGCAGACCCACACCCCAGGCATATCTGTAGTCAGAGCAGCTGCTCCAGCAACTAAAGTAGGATTCCCCTGCTCCTTGTTTCCAGGAGCTTTGCAAGAGCCAGTGCAACTCCACGGGAAAGAACTGGAGTTCGTCCCTCCTCCTGCATCAACAGAACTGCTCGGTAAGTTCCAGTGATACCTGTGCACTCACGGAGGTCCACAAGATTGCCCAGTTGCCACAGAGAGTGAATGGGAAGGCACCGAGTTTGACAAAGGTGCTAACATGCAGAACCTTGATTAATGGTGAGGCTAAGAGGGCTGGGAAAAAGAGTCCTTGCTGCATCTGTGGGCCTGGCAGCTAAGAAAACAAGCTGTTCTTCATTTCACTGCCGTAAGAGAAGATAAAGCTGCCCAACCAAATACTGTACAGCAAGAGTTTTTCCTCCTTTTAAAACAGTATAAGGTACAATGGGAACATGAGCCTCATGCAGGCAGAGAGGGAGATGAAGGAGAACGATGGGGGGCAGGCAAGCAGGAAAAAGAAATAAATACAGACAGGACAGAGTTAAGTGTGCCAGCTGCTGGAGATTTATCCTTGGGGAGCAGTACACTTTGCAGAGGTGCTTTCCCCCTCCCCTGATGGTTTTCTGTAAAATTGTTTTGCATGTGAACTGAGCACATTGGTTCTGGAGTCTTTGATGGACAGTAAATACAGAGTCCCCAGTATCAGCTGCAGGCTCGCTTCCCTGAGCAGAGCCCTACCATCCAAACACAGTGACAATCAAAAAAACCCCAAAAAAACAGCAGCCACGAGGATGTTCAGATTGCCCCAGCAGCATGGAGTCAGCCATACTGAGTGCGCATAATGCCTTCTACTGATCTGTGTCTCCTTCCCTGTGTACGTTAGGGCTGATGTGTTCATCATAAAATATGCAGGATATATGACACAGCCAACCTCACAGTGCTGTGTGAACCCTAAAATCACAGTCAGGAGAAGCAAAAATTCACTGCTCATTAATAGTGCTTTTCAATTTAAACCAGCACTGGGCAGAGAGGGAGGGATGCTATGGAGTTCATTCCCCCAAGGGCCTGAAAAGGGGCATAAGGAGCACGTGTACAGAAGGGGTAGTCTTGGTGGGAGCAGACCCCATGCAGGAGCAGCGAGCATGGCATCCTATACCCAAGCAGGCATTTCAGGAAGCCTATGAGGGTGGCATGTCCAAGGTGGGCACTGCACATATGGGAGCAGCTGTGGAGGATGCAACTCCTAGATAAACCATGATGGAGCAGCTGATGTCTTATTGAAGGGCAGGAGGGGTGCACCTGGATAGGTAGGGGACATGCATGAGAAAAGTGGGTGGGCACAAGGGAAATGATCCTGCCTGGCTTTCAGGAATAGGCATCTTTGCTGTGGGAATCAGTGGCAGCTCATGGGAGGAAGACACGCTGGGACACCTGCCTCCTTAAAGCCACTAGTCACCTTCCCCCAAGAACATTGACATCATGTCATTAGCAAGCATGCCAGCCAAAGGCCTGAGAAGACTGGGAAAACCATGAGAGAGGGACTCTCTTTCTATGCCAACACGGCCCACATCTTCCCACGCTGCTCTCCCCAAAGCCACTGCTGGGAACAGAGGAGGACCTCGGCATAAAGCAGGGAAACAACAGTCCCTTTCTTCCTGGCTCCTGCACTCAGATGAGAGGCAATCATCCCTCTCTGTAAGGCTCCAGGGCTTGGAGCCAGGAGGTGAGGATCCTTCCATGTACCAGGGCACCTGGCCACGCAGACCATTCTGGACGCCTCCGTGACAGAAAGAGGTCAGCAGGCCAGAGGGAATTCGAGGAACAAGAAAAATGATTAAGGGGCTGTCGGGAGGGATTGATTTATGAGCAGAGATTAGGAACTAAACGTGCACAACTCAGCTAACAGTGTGAGTGCGCAGGGTGGGGGAAGGGACATCACCGCCTGCCAGCACTCAGCAGGAGAGGGATTACTTAGGATGGTACAAGTGGGTTAAATCCACCAGATGAATGTTGAGCCAAAAGGATCACATAAGACTGGAGGTCAGGAAAGAGCAAGGATCAATTAGCGAGTGGAACAGTTCCCAATGGCAGCCACCGTGTTTGAGACATTTAACGCTAGGGCTGGACAAAGCCCTAGAGTACAGACAACAGAGATCTACCCAGAAAGGGTGGTCATAGGTGGGGGGAGGGAAGGGGCAGAAGAGCTGCAATGAGGGTCTGTGGTTCCAGCAAGGGTCCCAGGGAAGCGAGAGGGAAGGTGCCCCGCTTTTGTCCCAGCTGAGGCAGCAATTGCCCATGGGGGCAGGGGGACAAGGCAGCACCCAGCAAAGTGGCATCAGATGTGCTGCTGGGGGCCAGTCCCCACAGCCACTGCCTTCTGCTTGAGTAATCCAGTTCACTGTTTCCAGGAGCTCCCCCTCCCAATCATGAGCCACTACTATTACTATGGATCCCTCCGGAGACAGTCTTCCCCTTAGCCTCTTCCCTCCCTGGTGCCCACGAGCCTAGGAAGGCGATGTGGATCCACACTCCTCCCAGCCACGGTGGATGGGTGCAGGGGCAGAGACGACGGTTTGAGTCAGATCATCCCTGGGGCGGGCGGGGGTCCCCAAGAGCAAAAGTAATGCTACCTGTCACACCCCCGACCCCAACCCATTCACACCCAGATTTCCACGGCCACTTGGACCATCCGTGGCAAGTGGCATAAGGTTATCTCCTGCCTCCCTCCGCCACCTGGCAGGCACCAACCCGTGGAGAGCAGGACAGGGCAGGCACCCACCAGGGGTCACAGCCCCGTCCCACGCAGGAGGGATCCGCTCCCCAGAGCGCTCCCTACCCCGGGAAAGCCCAGGTAGCAGCGGCAGAGCTGCAGAGAGCAGAAAACCAAACTCCCTGAGAGAGACAGGCGCTGGGGGGAAGAAAGGAGTGCTTGCCTCTGCACCATCCCTGCCGCAGCAAAGCCCGGACCCGCTTCCAGGGGCGCTGCGCTGCCCGCCCTGCTCGCACCGGGCGCCTGACAGGCGAGGACCCGCTTCCCGCCGCGCTGGTACCTGGCTCGGGCTCCCTCGGAGGACGGGCTCCCCCTGCAAGACCCCGGGCGGCCTCCCGGGGCCGCTCCCGCTCACCCCGCCGCCGGGCAGCGGCAAAGTTGGACAAAGCGCATCTCGGCGGGGCCGCGCCCGGGCAGGGACAGCGGGCTCTTCCCACCCCGGGCCAGCCCGGCCCGGCCGCTGCTCCCTGAGGGGCGCCTTCTTCCTCTCGCTGTGTCCCCGGCCCCTGCTCCTCCCGCCCCGTGACCGGCCTCCACCTCCACCTCCGCCTCCCCGCGGCCTCCGGGCACAGCGGCACCGGCAGCGCGGGGCGGAGACCAGCCGCGGAGGCGCCCCCTGTGTAAAGCGAGGCTGTGCGAGCCAAGCCGCGGCAGCCCACGGCAACCCCCCTGCGCCTGGCAAAGGATGGGACCCGAAGGCCGCTTACGTCCCATCCTCCACAACGGGGAAGGGACTTGGCCTGTGGTGGGCTTAGGCTTAGTGAGGCCATGGGTGCCTGGTGCCACCTTAGTCAGGCGGGGCATGTGCCCCCCCCGCCCCCAGCGACCGGGAGAGTCCCCCATGGCCAGTCTGGCCTGGCAACTGGCACCTCCTGAGTCAGAGGGGCATTGCCCCCCCAGCGGGCAGTTGGCAAACCCCGCAGGCAGTCATGCCAACACAAAAGGACCAAAGGCAGCCAGTGATGCTTCACCTGGTGCCCCCGCTCCCCAGCTGGCACTCCTCTGCCCCTCACCTAAGTGGGGAATGCTGGCTGTCCCACTTCCCAGCCAGCGTTCCTGCCTGTCCCCCCTGCCCGTCACCTAAGCAAGAAGCATGGCCTGTTGAGCTGCACCGGTGCTCTCGGGGGTTGCACGTGCACCCCCCCGTGCACCCCCTACCTGTCGCCACTGAGTGGGGCCTGGTGCACAGCTTCATTTTCGCCCCCGCCCCCACCCCCTCAGGACCCAGCCAAGAAAAAGAACATTGGAGACAGCAGAAAACCGAGGAAGCAAATTCTTTGCTAGCCTACTTCAAAAAAACCACATTTAGAGCACAGTTTGCAGAAGAAGTTCTCAGAAAGCCTGGACCGCTTTGCAACTTGCAACACTTATTAAGTTCAGTCCTTTGTCCGATTTGTCCTGCATTTTGGGGGCCCCCTGTCATCGGGGGCCCCGTGCCACCGCACAGGTTCCGTGGTAAATCCGCCACTGAACTTGGCACAGGCAGTCCTGGGAGGCGCCTGTTGCTGCTCCCAAGAGCAGGCCGCTGCATGGGTGAGGGCAGGGCTTGTGGCTCACTGCAAGGTGCCTGGGCTTCCCCTCAGTGCCAGGTGCCGGGGCACACAGGCATGTGCAGTCTTAGTGGGTTGAGAAGATGGCCCCTCACCCGGCTTGGGAGCTTGAACAGTTTTCTGTCTCTTCCTCTACACTGGGCCCTTGCTGCCAGCACCGTACCTAGACTCCTGGCAGGCCTCGATGAACTTTTAGTATCGGGCGCCCTTTCGCCAGAGAGAATGAGAATAATCAAATAATGACCATTTTCAGGCCCCCTTTCTTTATGGGCTCCAGTTCACCCATGCCTGTGTCTGGCCCTGCTGCTGCCCATCCTGCCACAGACCCATCAGCGCACCCAGCTCTGCCCCTTCCCCATCGCACAGCCCCTTGCCTAATCTCCTCCCTGGGGGTTCCCAGGCAGGCCACTCTTGATCCCTACAAACCTCTTCTCCCCCACCCCCTCATAGTTAAACAGCCTGGTGCATTTTAATTCAGGGCCTGATTCTTAGCGATGCTGAGCACTGGCAATGCCTATTGACTTCCATGGGAGATGTAGCAACTCGGCCCTTCTCAGGATCAAGCCCTTACGCAGCCCAGTCTGTAGTAAATTTTTGCACGTCCCTTCCTTTTCTCTCCCTTCTTACTACAAAGGGGAGCATCTGGCCCATAGAGAGGAGCAGTTAGGCTCCACCATAGCACTGGAAGGGGGAAAGGAAGGGAAATTGGACAAATAGCTGCTTTGCTGCTTGGCCCACAGCATATTTCTTCCCCTGTGAGCTAATGGAATGGCCCCCCGCACAGCCTCCTCCTCCTCCTGGCAGAGTGAAAGCCAAGGCTGAAAGAGCTGCTGCTCTGAATGAAGAAGTTTGGGCAAAGTTCCTGTGTCACAGACACATGCACGCATATGCAACATCCAGACCTGCTGTTTCCAATCTTGCTGGCCGGCAGCGAGAGGGGCGGAGAATCCCTCATTAGGGATTTTACTCTGAGGCCGTGTTTAAATTCTCTCTCTCTGCCATTGAAGAATGTTGCTGAGAGTGCATTTCCAGAAGGTGTTTAAAAATGTCTCTGATTTCCAAAATCTGACCCCTCTTCTGGTAAGCTTGTCTCATGGCAAAGAACATCCCCCAAGTGCACAAGGAGAATTCCCCACCCCGTTCATAGCCCAGACACAAACACACACACAAACACGCTGCATCCCTAGTCAGTGGGAATCCACCTGGCCCTGCTTCCACTTGAGTCAGTGGTGATGCTCTTACATGTAGCAGAAGGATCAGCCCCATGGATTAGCATGTAATACACCCTAAGATCCACACATTAACAAATACATGCATTCATACCAGAGGCGCACACAGAATCGCGCGTACCAGACACACAAATATGTAGACGCACGCAGGCCTCACAATACATGCAACAAAAGGAAAAGGTGTACTTCTGAAAACAAAAGAGTGAATAGCAAAGCATAATCCATCTCTTAAATCCCCTCTCTGTGTGGAACATGTCGGGTCCTGAAAAGAAAAGAGATGGAATGTGCAGGGCAGACCACACAAACCAGGGAAACAAAACCACCCATGAGAGAATAGCAAAGGAGGGCCGGGAAGGAGCGGGTGTGAGATCAGGGGAATGGAGCTTCCTTGGAGAGAAAGAGAGAGAGGTGAAAGAGAGGGGCAGAGAGAACAAGACACGCACACAGAAAAATAAAAAGGAACAGGGAGTGAGAGAAAGGACAAGAGATGGAGAAAGAAAGAATGAGGCAGATGGGGAGAAGGAGGGCCTAGAGGTGGGAGAGAAAGGGAAGGGGGTAGTCAGGAAGCCAGGGAGTGGGCTGAGTGGAATAGGATGGGAACTAGTTGTTACCCATCAGGGACCATGCTTGGCCTCAGCCTCTAAAGCAGAATTCCTAAGCGACTTCTGATCAAATCCTCAAGGGACAAGATTAAATCCGAAATCCAAGAGAGCGCACTTTCTTAGTCCATCTCCTAGAGACGTCCCAGAAACAGGTAAGGTTAGCCCAGAGCCAGCCACACTGTTTTCTCTCTTATTTTTTAGGGGCTTCCAAATCTTTTGGCCTTAATTTCTGGCTGCTGATCTCACCCATGGGGATTGCTCTCCTGCTTCCCCTCCACCCTCCTGACATGCAGAGGAGCCCCCTGGCATAGGCAGAGGAGATCTGGGGAGGATAGATAGGGAATGTGGAAAGGAAACCAGAGGAAAGTGAACAAGGGTGGAGGGAGAGTGAAGAATGCCATAGGGCTGTGGATGGGGCAGCTCCTGATCTGGCCAAGAGTCCCAAAGCTCTTCATTGTGCTTTGGTTGTGTATTTTGCTGCTTCTTTTTTTCAGCTGCATTGTAGATCCTGAGGTTTTCCCACAGTGAGGAACCCCCCCTGGGCCTCACCTCCACCCTGCAGGGAGGTGGGTGCTGCTGCCTATGAACTGCTGGGGACTGGGCTCCCCCCCATCTCCCTTCCATCACTATCAGCTTCTCTGAGCATCAGGGGTCCTGCTGAGCCTCTTCCCCCTCCAGGCTCCTCCCTGCAGGGAAACCAAACACAAACCAGATGGGGAAAAAAATCAGTGCCCAGAGAAGATGCTGCTGCTGCCTGTCTTTATTATAGCTGTTATTTATTAGGTGTCACACACCTGAAGCTGTGCTGGGTCATAGCACAAGGGGTAGCCAGACAGGCCCCTGCCCACAGGAGCTAACAGCCCATCTATCTTCACACGTCTCTGTATTCCCTCCATCTGTCTGTCTCCCCCCGGCCCAGAAACATAATCCAGGCACATATTTAACATGCTCCTCACTTCAGGGTTGCAGGACCCGGGCTCACATTACTGACACCAGGGACATTTCAAGCTGTCTGAGCTCTGGACCAGGATTTGGGGCGTGCCCGAGCCTAGAGGCAGCTGCCTGCTGAATCCATGCCGGGTTTTGCTGCAGGCCTGGTTCCACGCTGGGACTGGGCACTCTGGGAGTATTTAGTCAATTTTGTGCAGACCTGCAGCCCAGCTGGGTGTGTTCAATAACAGCTGCCAGCTTTTTACCTGAATGCCCAGACCAGTGGATTAACTCCAAGCTCCCTAGGACATGAGACACCACAGGGATCCTGCAGCTGCAGAGGGAAAAGATGGAATAGCCCCCATGTGTCCTGTAGTCCTGGCTAAAGGACAGAATCCTGTGGCCCTGCGCCGCAGAGAGGTGAACGTGTGCCCTGCGTGCATGGGCTGTCGCTCTGTCCCAAGACCCTCAAGAATGCATAAATGTGTCTGACCACAGCACACCAGTACCTGACCTGACGTCCCTACCCCCTCCACACTAATTAACCCTCCTCAAGCCACCCCAATTCATTTCCAGATGCTGGACCTATTTGCAAAGCCAACACTTACCCCTCTCTGAAGATTTCTACTGCCATCCAGCTGCCAAACTGACCAGCCCTCATTCCTCACACCCTTGCCCTACTGCTGTCCACAGCACCTGGACTCTCTTCCAAGAAACAGTTGTCCTTGTTGTCCCCCCTGCCCCTTCTCCAGGAAACTGCTCCACGGTCCCCTGAAAATCCCTATGCCATCTCATCAACAGCTACTATTAACCCAGTCCCACCTGCCAAATCCTGTCCTTACCCCACTCAGTGCCCCAAACTCCCGATACTCCTGGCAACCCACCCTGTTCAAGCCACCAAAGGGTATCATATCTCACTCCACATTCATTCCATCCAGGAAGAGCACACACCAACTGCAGGTGCTTCCTCAGCCTGATGAAGGGTATTTAAACCCAAAAGCTTTCTAAGAAGAATTTTTCCAACTATTTCAGTTGGTCTAATAAAAGAGATCAGATTTATCCAAAGAATCTTGTCTGCCTATATCTCATTCCATAAAGTTATACATAGTGGGGGGCGGGGGAGGGAAGTCTC
>NW_005842498.1:524183-525728 GCF_000455745.1 Alligator sinensis | reverse complement strand
GCTGAATCTCTGAAGGTCACAGGCTCTATCCCATGAACCTCTCCTGGTACAGCTGTGTCAGGCAGGGACTGGGGCAGAGATGCGGTGTCTAACAACCTAGCTGTAGTCACAAAGACGGTAGCCCTTGTGTGCTGTAGTCACAAAGTGTAGATGCAGTGATGTCCTCCTAAGGGTACTTGTTTGGCTAGGCAGGAGAAGAAGGGAATGGAGGTAAGAGGATGCTGGAATAAGCTATGCCAGCCAAAATGCCACGGCACAGTATGCTGTGTTGTCATTAGGTAGGGGCAAGCCACTACATTCTGTCCCAGCGGATCTTGAGTAGAGAGGTAGTAAGCTATGTTAGTGTGAAGAACTGCCCTGCTGTCTGCCTAGTTGACCCTTTCACACAATCTCTCTAACTACTAGGATGCAGCCATTCACCTGAAAGATGGATCTATGCAGTTGCTTTATATCAGAGGGTACTGTTTTCTATTGCACACTCACATCTGCAGAGAGCAATGATCCAGTTCTTTCTGGAGGTCAGGATGGCCCCCTCCTCCCCATGCCCAGGGGTTTGTTCACCACTTGTGAAAAGTTCTTCTCAGAAAGGCCCATAACCCTTTCTGGGAGCTCACAGCCCTGGCTCCTTCCTGGGTGCTCATTGACCTGCCAAGGAATATCCTACAGGGTTAATTTCACTCCTTCTTATTGGCCTTGTTCCACTGTGCATGAATGACTAAACAGCAGGTAGAACCCAGGTGTCCCACTCTTAAGTGACCTCCCCAACTACAGAGCCAGGCTATTGTCTGCTCAGAGAGGACTGAAGTGTTTTACATGACGTGCACCGGTGTCAACAGAAGGCATTGAAAGAAAACATCCTCAAACTGTTGGCTGATTAGGGCCCTCTCCAAAGAGCTTGGTGTGAGCTGGGGAGAGAGTGGTTTTGGATGCGAATCTCCCCCTTTGCACATGAGTGTACTAACCAACAGGCCGTAGGCATTCTGGAGCAGGATGTTGGAGATGTTCTATTTTGCATGGAATATTTAAGTTGTCACTGAGAAAAGAAAGTGTCTCAAACTTGGAAGACAGAGCCCTTGCCTGGGACACGGGATATCTTGATATCAGTGCCTGGTCCACTGAGCACTAAGTGACTTATACAAAGTGGAAGTGTCAACCAAAAGATTTGAAGCTACCTCCCCAGCCTACACAGACACACAGCCTGATGGTTCAGGCAAACTGACAGGAGGTATGGTTTCAAATACTGAGCAAAGACAGGAACTGAACCCAAGTCTCCTACATCGTGGAAGGCTGCTGAAGAAATGCGGGCAAGGGGAAGGCATCAACACTGCCTGCCCTTGCTGGTTTGTAAGTCACTCCCTTAAAAAAAATCCCAGCTGAAAGTATGGGACAAATTCAAGATTACAAATTGCAAATTCTTTCAGGGCAATTGAAACCACAATTATGGGAAATGTAATATTTGCTGAAAAATTTTACTTGGCTCTAGTTACAGTGTGCTGAGACTGAAAACACCAATGGAATCAGCAGTCCCCAATGGAACTATCATCT
>NW_005842498.1:509805-524152 GCF_000455745.1 Alligator sinensis | reverse complement strand
GCACTACCATCTTGGAACGCAGGCACGGCGTTTCAGCACTATCCCCTCCCTGCCATTTCCTGAATTTGGGCTTTCAGTAGTGGAAAAGTGCTGACCTACTCATCTCAACGCACAAATGTATCAACCTTCTTGAACACTGTCTTTCAGAGCAGTTTTCACTTGTACTGTGTCTGGAAACAATTTACAGAGATAGGTAACAGCAAAGTCAGAGAGGTAGTCAAAGGCAAGGGACAGATATGTGCTTCCTGATGAGCTATGAGCTGAGACAGAGATGAGAAGAAGGCAAAAAACTGTTCAGAAAGCGCAGAGGAAAATGCATTTCACCCACAGCAGTTCAATAGCGGAGAGCCACACTGAGGAGACAACTGGCGAAAAAGTAGAAGAATAGAGTAGGTAACAAAGGACAAGGCCTGGGGAGAAGCTTGGAAAAAAATCAAGGGAGGGCTTTGGAAACGGGAAGGCCATTTTTTAATTGAACCTTTCAGTGGATGAAGAGGCAAGGGAATAGGAAGGTTTGCTCCTCTTTATGTGTGCATGAAGATGGACATAGGCCGACAAGGTTCTTTGGTTAAATCCGATATATTTTATTAAACCAACACAGCTGCAACCTACAACTCTGAAGATGGGCAGTAGCTTTCTGCTGATGCTGTCATGTGGAGAATTGGGATGCATTGGTCAGAGGGAGAGGAGATGCTGGAAGAAAGCTTGTTTTTGTGGGATTCTAGAGTTCCTCCAGGGAGAACATGAAATTCTTCTTACCTGGGTATGTGTAAATATTGCATAAAACAAATGACTAAGAATTGCCTCTTCCCTTTCAAGAGCCACATGAACTCTGGCTGAGGACTACACCTCACATTCTGTAAGCCAGCAGTGACACCTAGTGGCTGGACTTGGCATTGATAGGTAAAGCGGGGGTTGAAAGAGTTGAACTTTTAAAATCTTTGTGCACAGAAATTGCTAAACTGTACATTGAAACGAAGACCATATTTGGTCAGATCCTACCAGCTGCTGACCAGAAGGATAGGCAGGAAAATGCCTCCATCCAACACGTTCTGCAAACCTTCCATGAAACAACAAGTTTAGGGAAATGTCAACCTTGGCGTTTAACAGTATACAGTGAACCTACACAGCGGTTGAGGCATGAAATGAAGACTACCATGTTAACCTGCACTTGCAGAGAAAGGACTGGAAAGTGGTCAGTGCAACCCTAATGTTGCAAAGATGCCTTAGGATATTAATTGATTGCAAAGGGCATGACTAGTGCCCTGCTCCATGACATCAAGATTCACTATATAGTGACAGGAAGGATGTGTGCCTGGGAGGGAGCGGGGAGAATGCTCTCTGCTCAGGGTCTGTATGGACCTCAGTGCCTCAGGGTGGTGACAGGGGATACCGTACTGCAAGGACTGACGTGGGTTTCTCTGAAAAGAAAGCTGAGTTACTTTGCCGTGAGCCCGAGCAGAGAAGCCCTGTTGCTGGAAGCTGCTATATTTCAAAGGAGACCTAAATCTAAGATCCTCATTACTGGTGGCTTCTGAAGATCTCATGACATTTTTCTCAGGAGTAGAAATGTTAAAATCTGTCTCTAGGCCAGCCTCTAGCACAGGAATTTCAGTGCATCTCTAAGGCCCAGAAACTATTCCACCTATAATAAGCATGTACGTGGGCTTAGCCTAAGTGCAATTCCTAAGTGGAATTCTATTCCGTTCTGCTTAATCCCCTGAAATGCCATTAGCACATCTCCTTTTGTAACACAGCCTCATCTCAGCCTTGGGACTGAGTCATCAAAAAGCAGCAAGAAAGAAAAGAACCTACCTACCTTTTGCATTAACTGCTTTTCAGGGACTTGAGTAGGATGGAATAGAGCTGCATTTAAGCATCTAAGTTCATTTTCATGCCTAATATAATAAGTGGAGTGTAAAATCTGACCCTCAATGTATTTCTCTTCCTGGAACCCCTTTGTGCCAAGTTGTGACTATCTTCCTCCCCAGAGTTGGCTGCTTTTCAGAGCTGAAGAGTTCCCTGTGCAGTGAATAAAATGCCACTGGGTCCTTCAGGAGGAAAGGCACTGAAAAGGCAAAAGAGAATGAGTATTGTTTGAACATACAAACTTCTACACAGGATCTGAGTTAGCACCAGCCACAGGCCCCTACACAGACCAAATGAGCTCCTGCCATTATCCACATCTCTGCTGTGAAAAGCTGAGGAAGGAGACTAACCTGCACAAGACTTGGTTGATGCTTATGTGCATCAGGAAACATTGCCTTTTGAATGCTCATTGCTCAAGCAGCACGAGCTACCCCTGGGAGATGGAGAGAGAACCAAGATATTAAAAATGCACTAGCCAATTTTCCTTGGGTCAGTGAAGATGCTGCACAGAAATCTATCAAGCTGATCAGCTTCAGCTGCTCCTGCCTATGGTGTGATGAGCAACAGTGAAATTGAGAGAGATGAATAGATTGCAGAGCTGCTGAGGACCAGGTGCCCTGGCTACCTTCTTCCCACAGAAGCAGCTGCAGCTGCATCTTCTGCTCTGCATTTACTGCTGCTTGGCTCTGCAAATGGGCATAGGTCAGCCTTTGGTCCTGGGATGGGGGTGAACTACCCCATCCCTCCATAGGGCATGTTAATTCTGAAGCCAGATGTCATCAATTCCAATTCCCAGCATTGTTAGCTACTTGCAGTCCAAAGGAATCATCCATCCACTCAGATCTTGGGCTGGAGGGTGAGACAGCTCAATGCCAAAAGTCTGACCCTGGGGGTGGACCTTTAGGCTAGGGACAGAAGTTACACATAAACCAGTTTCAGTGATCAGAACCTGGCTTAAGCCTGTAACAGAACTGAAGCTCAGTGGACATAAACCAGTTTCAAAATGGTTGAAACTGGTTTGAGATAAACCTGGTTGAATGTAGTATCAGACTTTTAATCTATTTGGCTCAAACCAGTTTATGCAATGTCTGTCCCAGACCCCTTGCTGGTTTTAGATAAACCAGATACTCCCAGCATCCTGGCATGATCTCTGGGCTTGGTGGGGCTCTCTGCTCCACAGCAGAGCTGGCCCCTCCCCTCTGCTCCTTGGCTGCAGCTCCGGCAGAGACTTGTAGGTTGCTCCCCCTGGCCCCCTCTTCACTTCCTGCTAAGCAGGAATTCCCCGCTCCCCTCTGCATTGCTGAGAGGTATCTGCATTAGCTAGGAGACCATGTGCTGGCTACTGTCTATGCTGTGACAAAGGCAGAATCAACAAGTAGCTGGTAATATCCCTCTGTTGTTTTGTTAAGGGGGTGTTAAACACCGAGTTAGGGGTGATAAACACTGTCATCAATTCCCTGCTGGGCTAATCAAAGCATCCTGCTGGGGCCTGGCCTGCCACCCCCCCCCACCCCCAACCTCAGCTCAGTACTGTTCAAGGGAAGGGAGGGCTGCTCTAGCACCCCCCCAGTTTCTAGCCTGAGCCACTGAAGGCATGTGCCTGCATTTCTGAAATGAAAAGGGAATGTCTATCCAGTTTCAAATCAATTCAAGCTTTGCAGGTTAGACTAAACTACAAAGATTGAATCAATTCAGGCTCAGGCTTTTTGAATGTTTGTCCCTAGCCTTTCTGATTGAACTGGAGACTGAAGCAGCCACTTGCTTGTTCTATATGGATCCTACCTTATGAGATCTCTTCCATGACATGTCCATCTGCTCCCAGGCAAGGCAATGGCTTTCTACCATTTCTGCAGGCAGTTAACAGTCTTTATGGCAGTTCAGCCAAGATACATAGCCCAAGACTTTAGGGCTCCTTGATAGAGCCTGAGTCCTTGAGCCCACAGTCCAGCCCCTCACTCTGGATCCCTGCCTGGCAGTCAGGATGGAGCTGGGAGAGCATCCTCAGTAGCTGATCTCTTCTCAGAAGGGCAGCCCAAGAGGGTTCATTCCTGGCTGGCTGTAGAATACACAGCAAAGCCTATGCTTTCTGGCCTTCTGATTTCCATGGATGTCTTCTGCAGCCATCTGTGGCTGCCTCTGGGAATTGAAGTCAGAGCATTTGAAAGTGAAGCATCCAAACTTAGAAGTTAGCTTCTGAATGCTTATCCTGCAGTTATTGAAAATGTTTGCACTGTGACAGTACCTCCATGCCTCAGTCAGGATGGGGCCTTTTGTGCCAGCTGCCAAGGGTACAAGCAGGATGTAGGCTGCTGGGGTTGACTGTAGGGGGTCACAGCTGAGGGGATCAGGAACAGGCAAGGTCAGGGAAGGAAGGGTCCAGACTAGAGCAAGGAATCATGGGATCAGGAGCTGGTGGGTTAGAACAGCATTTCTCAGTCTGTGGATCATGATCCAAAAGTGGGTTGCTACAGAATATAAAAGGGGTCATGAACAAACTGTAAACATGGATCAACACAGTTTAAAAATGGATTATCCTTTAGAGGAGAAAAGTGTGGGAAATTGTGGGCTTCCCCATAGATTTCCATAGGTAGAGTTTCAGCCTGCAAGGGGCTGTTTGTGCCCTCACCCCACATTTGGGCTGGGGCCTGGGGGCAGTGGCTATTGATGTTTACAAATGGGTCCTGGTACAAAAAACATTGAGTACCACTGGGTTAGAAGCTCAAGGTCTATAAGGGACCAGGACATAGATGGTCATCCTGGGTAGAACTATGGATTGGGGTGAGGAACAGGACAGGACAGAGGAATTAGTAAGAGGAAGCAGGGATTCAGATTCATGTTGTTAGCCAGAGGACTTGGAACAAGCAGCTATAGCTGTATAGGACTGAGCCATGAGTAGCTGTTTAGCTAAGCCACAAGCCAGGTGTCAGCAAAGCAATCTGGAGGCACAAGGGGTCAAGGAGGCAGCAAGCAGCCTGAAAGCAGAGGGCTCCAGGGTAGAGTCAAACCAGGATGAAATCAGGAAGTAGGACCCAGGGCATAAGAAACCAGAAAAAAAGCAAGCAGGATGAAGGATACTAAAAACAAGTAGACAGAGCTGAGGAAACCATAGGCAGGGGGTCAGAAACCCAGGGCTAGGCAGAGAGTAGCTGGCTTGCTGCTTAAAAGCAGACAGCTGTTTCCAATAGGCAAGTAGGCCAGCTGGAGGTAGTTAGGCCACTGGCAGCCAGACCAGCTCAAGTAACTAGGGCCATCTGATAGCAGTTTGGTTAATCTGTAGTCTTGGCTCCTGATATTGGTTGATGAGCAAGTGTAAGTGGATGCAGCATCCCTACATGAAAGCATTTCACAATTTGGGGGGGATGAACTAGAACACGGATGCTTCTAGTCAGAGGCTTAGTGACCTCTTTTAGTGCCCAAGGCAGAGGTTGGGGGGAGAGGGATTATATGCTGACTACCAGAGAGTTAGGAATGAGGAGAGGAGAGGAGAGGGAATGGAATGGAATGGAATCCTACCTGCCTTGGATCTCTGCACTCTGGTAGCAGCTAATACTGCTATAGCTCCTGGTGTAGCAGCATTGGTTTTGGCTGCTGCAGCTGAGAACTGGGCTTGCCATGCACTGGCTGTAGCAGACTGTGGTGCAGACTCCCTGGGGGTCATTTCTGATGCCCTGTTTACCTCCCCTTCCTTTCCTCTCTCTCCCCCCCCACCCCCGACACCCAATGTGCTACTAGAAGCAGGGCTGTGCCTCCCACGACCAAGGCTTCCTAGGACAGGAGAATGCTATTCCATTCAGTCTGCTTATCCCCCTCTCCTCCCCAGACACCTCTATGAGCAAAGGGCTGTGTCTGCCCAGCTCCCATGGCCAGGGAGCATAGGCCTGCACCTGCCATGGTAAAAACTCCTTGTGGGGAAGGGGCCATTCTGGCTGCTTCTCTAAATCAGCTCCTAGGGCTGGTGCTCTGCTTACCTTCCCCTGTCCTCACCAGTTATGTTACTGCTTCTGGCCCTAATCGTCAGGCCTGTGCCACAGGCACTAGAGAATCTAGGAGGTTTAACAGATCTTTTGACCTCTCTGTGCACACAGCAGACAGCAGCACAATCACATGCAATGCACACAGTCTTGCACAAAACCACCACACAGCCAAGAGGCACCTGCTCTTTCATCAAGGCAATGAACTGCCCCTGACCAACCCACTTCCCTGCAGCCTGAAGCCATCATCAGGCCCTTGGAAGAAAACAGCTTTGTCTGCAGGGGCAGCAGCAGTGTACTTAGACTCCAGAACTTTTAGTATCAGGTCCCCCTTTGCCAGAGATAATGATGATAATAATAAAAAATATTTTCATTTTCGGGCCCCCTTTCTGTCTGGGCCCTGGGCAGCTGCCTGGTTTGTCCATGCTTGTGTCCAGCCCTGAAGGGCAGGATGTAGGCCTGAGGGCCCCTAAAAGAGGCAAATTTGTCCCTGAACTGGTGCAGAGACTGGCTCCAGCAATGAAGGGAGAGGGCTTCTGCTTCCCTGCTCAGAGCTGCTGTCCTAAAGCTTCACCTTCCTTACTACTCTGGTAGTGTCCTGCTGGGGTATTGCAGCATCACTGGGGTGACTCCCCAGTCATCCTGCCTTTTGGTTGTCAGTGCCAAAGACTTACGTAAGGTTGGGAAGGAGAGTAATAGAGGCATTTGGAAATATTGGCACCAGGTGTGTCTTTTTAGGACTGTGAGACCATTTTGCCTACATCTTGATGGGTGGGCAGTATCTTCATTCAATGGGAGTTCAGGGTCAGCCATGATCTTTTCATTCTCTCAAATTACAGCCAAATCCCTTCCCATCATGGAGGGAGTGATATTCAATAATAACAGCAGCCAAGAAAGGGGCATGGATTTTAGAATACCACTTACTACTCACATGGTGGCATTCACCTGTGTGTTGATATGATGGGTGTGAAAGCTTTGGCACCAGATGGGAGCAGAGTATTCAGCTGTAGATTTCATAGATATTAGGGCTGGAAGGGACCTCAGAAGATTGAGTCCAGCCCCTGCCCAAAGGGCAGGAAGTCAGCTGGGGTCATAGGATCCCAGCAAGATAAGCATCCAATTTATTCTTGAAGGTGTTCAATGTAGGTGCTTGAACCACCTCTGATGGCAGGCTGTTCCAGACCTTGGGGGCTCGGACAGTAAAGAAATTCTTCCTTATGTCCAGCCTGAATCGGTCTTGCAGTAGTTTGTAACTGTTCGACTTCGTCATCCCTTGGGGCGCTCTGGTGAACAAACGTTCACCAGGCCTGGATTGATTTACACAAGGTAGGAGCATCGCTTCCCCAGGATGATCCAGTAAGCTTCTCTATAATGTTTACCTTCGTTGCTATCTTTTGGCAGTAACTTTAAAGTGCTGCCGGTAACTGAATGTTCAATCTAGAGTCACTCAATGGTACCGTGGATGTTTTTTTGTGCATTATTTTAGTTCCACAAAACCATATGTTTAGTATTTTATTGGCCTGACAGTTGTTAAGGTGGAACAAGAAAACAACCATTTTAGCTGCATTAGGTTTCAAGCACCAAGTTCAGAAATAGTCCTCTAGGTGCGCAGATCATTTTTCAAGGATTTTTTCTGTTGCCTCAAAAGAATCACCTTGTGTGGCTAATGCAATATCATCAGCATAAATAAATTTACATGTTGCTGTTAGCAAGATGTCGCTAGCGTATAGTAGGGCTGTGCAAAGTTTCGGTAGCCAATTCAATTCGGAGGAGATTCAGCCCAATTTGGTGGCCAAATCTCTGAATAGGAACTGAATCAGGAAACCAATTAAAAGGTCCAAATTGAACTGGAAGCCTCCAAATTTGGAGATTCAGGCAGTCTGTGCTTGCCGCCACAGGTAGCTGGATCTGGGCTCTGTGCCAGTAAGTAGGGGATGGAGGGGCTGGAGGAGAGGGGAGGGGACCATGGGGTGACCCCCGCCCAGCCCTTTCCCTTGCTGGCTCCCCAGTCCCTACCATGGCTGCCCGCCTGGCCCCAGTATCCCGACACTTTAAAAAAAAAGCCCTGCATTCACCGGCTGCAGCAGCGATGATCAGGGCCTCTGGGGGCTCATGGCATAGCCCTCTCATACAGTTCTGGGCAGTGGGGGAGCAGCAGGGATCACCCCCCATCCCTGCCCCCACCTGGCATCCCCGCGGCAGCTGTTGTATCATGAGGATGCAGCGTGGCTTGGCAGGGCACCACAGGCTGTCCAGGAGCTGGGGCCTCTTGGGCTAAACACTGCTGGGCTCCTGGCGACTGCTGGAGCCACCCCAGCTTTGGGACATTGTGCAGCACCCTGCCAAGCTGCACTGCACCTGCACGATATGACAGCTGCCTCGTGGGTACCAGCCGGGGAGGCCGCCGCTGTGCTGTGCTGTGCTGTGCCAGGGGGAGCTCTGCCACAAGCCCTCAGAGGCCCCGATCACTGCTGCTGCAGCCAGTGACTGCGGGGCTTTTTAAAGTGCCAGGATGCTGGGGCCAGGCCGGGCAGCCATGGGAGGGGGGCTCGTGGAGCGGGTGTGGGGTGGGGCCCTGCTCGCTGCTGCCATGTCCCCGCCACTGACACTGCTGCCGCCACTGCCTGTTCGATTCAGAGGAGACTCAGCCCAATTCGGTGGCTGAATCTCAGAATCTGAATCAGCGGATCTGAATGGAACAGTGATTTGAATCACTGAATTGAATCACTTTCCCTCCGAATCGGCCGAATTTGAAGCCAAATTGAATACTTGCTGCTTTGCACGGGCCTAGTATATAGGTTGAAAAGAATCAGAGGAAAAATAGACCCCTAAAGGAGCCCATCATTTAGCACTTGCCAGCGGCTCATAACCTTGCCAAGATGTACCCAGAATCTATGGTTTGATAGGAACATGTTTATTATTATGAGAGTTGGTCTGCACTTGATGACGTATGCCAACATTAGCAAAAGTCCTTTTCTCCAAACAGTATCATATGCAGAGCAAAGTTCTATAAATGCTGTAGTTGTTTTTAAATTGTGCTGAAATCTGGCCTCCATATGACTGGTCAGTGCTAATGCCTGATCACAACAGCTTCTATTTGTCCGAAAGCTGGCTTGCTCTTTGGGTATAATGGCTTCTAGGGTGGGTTTCAGACAGGCGAGGATTAACTACCCCGTAAGTTAATTAGCTGCGGACAGAAGAGAGATTGGCACGTAGCCTTTCAGGTCATCAGCAAGCTTTCCAGGCTTCGTGATTGTGATGACTTTCACCTCTTTCTACTCTTTAGGGATCTGACCAGTGGTATGTATATTGCTGAAAAGATTCGCAAGCCAAGTCAGTGAGAGTGGTCCCAGGTTCCTCAGGAACTCTGAGAATGTGCTGTCAGAGCCAGCTGCTTTCCCAGACTTTGTGGCTGCAAGCCCTTTGTCTACTTCCTCCAACGTGAAAGAGACGGAAAAAGGAGAGGAAGGTTGGCAGGCTGAATTAATTTGCTGCAGTTCTTTGTAGATGTGCTGCCTGACTGTTTTGACCACCGGCACTTTTGAATTAGCAACAAGGACAGAGGCGATGGAATCAGGAGTCACTTGGGGAGGTTGGTATGTCACCGGGGTTGCAGTGCCAAGAGACCAAAGAAGTCTCCAGGCATGCCAGCTTGACTTTGTAAAGTTAAGGTTCTCAGCCGTTTCATGCCATTGCCTTCGTCACTCTGAGTTCAGTGAGTTTAGGAGAGCTGTTGCTGTAGCCTGTTTTTTTGTCCTTTTGGTACTGTTCGAAGAGGCTTTCAGTTTCTGATGATCAACTTGGTGTATATCTTTTTTGGAAGCAATGAGGTATAGCCTGCTACATGATGGCAAGCAGCCTGGAACATCTGGATCAGTGTGGTGGAGATCCTAAAATCTGTATCTCTTCTTCGACTCCTGTAATAAAAACAGTATTCTACTTCCAACAGAAAAAAATCGTACTTTCCAAATTTCCCCACATCCAGCATAGGCCCATTGTCGTGCATGTAGGACTTCAGCTTCCTGTGATCAAATCCAAGCTGAAAAGTCACTGGAACTTTCCGAAGACAGATTGGACAGCTTATACAGCATATAAAGTATTTCATAACCCATTATTGAGCGCATCTCAGTCCTCCTGCTCTGCTTGTTTAAAAACCTTACAACTGAAAAATGGTCCCTGGAGTGTGTGCACCCTGGGATCTAAAACTCCCTTCAAAAAGGAATAGCCCAAGGGTGTCAGATAACCCACCATTCACCCCTGAAAATGAGGGTATGCGTGCACCTGGGATCATGCCTGACTGAAAAGCTCCCAAGAAAGTGAGAGCCCCAGCCATGTTCATGCTGATGGCATCTGGAGGTTTCCTGCCCAAACGCACATGTTAGGGCATGTTCAGCCCTGCACGTGATGGGGACAGTTCTCATTACTGACACCCATAACTTGGGATGCTCTGAATGAGTGGCATCCAGATGGTTGTTCTCTTCCTATAACATGCAGATGTCATCTATACTGAGGCACTGAGAACATCTTTGAACTGAGCTGTTTAGTGTCTCCTTCACCTCCAAAACCTCTTGGCAGGTGTCACAATAAAAGGCGGATGCAAATGTGGTACCATTACCACATTTGGTGACAAATTATATGCATTTCACACTTATGGAGCAATTATAGCTTGGACCATGAATCCCCTGGACACAAGTCTGCAATGGTTTGCGTTCCTGGCTCACTTTGCCTACATGGGAATAGCTTACCAAATCCCTGGAACTTGTAGTAAAGGGCTAGCAGGCTTCGTTCTCCTTTGCACCCATCCCCACTCATCTGCTCTGTCAGTGGGTGTCCATTGTGGCATGGTCCCTATAATGCAGCTGTGAGAAATGCTTATGGGATAATACAGCAATACCATATATACACTGAAGGACAGGCAGGGAACCAAACAGAGCCTGTTAAAGCAGGGATGGGTCATCAGTGTAACTAAGAATCTGACTGGCCCATTCCAACTGTCTCCAAGATCAAGCTCTAGTTTAATTCAGAAAAGACTTGGAGCTGACAGCGGTTTTTGTACCAAAATGCATTGATTCATGCAGAAATGGGGATTCTTTCTAGAGTTATATTGTATCTTTTCAACCAAATAATTCACAAAACATTTTAATATACATAGAAATATGTAAAAATGCCCCCACAAATGAAAAGTAACTCCAACTCAGTTGCTGTCTGGTCTAGCAATGCAATGAGCTAACTTCACCCTCTCCATCCCTGCACTAGGCCCTGAACTTCAACCTTACAATAACTGTTGTAGGATTCAGGGCAATATTTCTTCATCCTGCCAGTGTGTGTCACCCTCACTCCACTCACTGCTGGGCTGCGGAGAGTCTCTTGACTAGAGCTGCCAGTTATATAGCTGTATTTCTGGCAGAGGGGTTCATAATGCTAATGATGTAATAGCCTCCACGCCTTGCTCCGTTTCCTGTTTATGTAGATCCCAAAGTCTCTCTGGGTTTTCTCAATAGGATATTGCTGCAATGCCAAAGGGATTTTAGGACAGTATTTATCCTCTTGTCAGCCTAGATCACAAGGGCTAAAAACAGATACTCACTTTAACGGGGCCCCCAACTGGTAGCAAAACAATTTACACATAAGGCTTAAAAGGCAATTAACTCAAATTAGCCAGGATTGTTCCAAGGCAAAGTGTTAATTTGGATGATTCACAGGCACTTAATGCAGGACAACAGGCTTGTCCCTCTGCAAGGTCTGGGGTTTGCTGTGAGACAAGCTGCTCAATTCAAAGCAAGCTGGTTGTCTGTTTTTAGCCAAAGATCCCACCCGCATGGGGCTTGGTGCTGGTGATGCAAACCAGAGACAGCCATACATGTGAAAGCCTGGGCTACCCTGTCTGAGGAAGCCACAGAGCTGGTGTGGCTTGGCCACGTCCTGACAGCCCCAGCTCTGGGGCAGCCTTGGTGGAATGAATCGATCACATCTGGAGTATTGTGTCCAGTTTTGCCCCCTCCCTCTCAGTAGAGAAAGGATGTGGACAAATTGGAGAGAGTCCAGCAGAGGGTAACATGACTTATAAGGGGCTGTGGGGGAGGGAGGCCTGGGCATGTGACTTATGAGTAGTAGACTGATCATAAGGAAATCCCAGACATTTGGGACATTCACCTGGGAAATCGGGGGCACTGCACTGCACTCCCCCATGCAGTCACAAGTCAGCAGGGCTGCAGGGTGGTGTGCCAGGCAGGCAGGCAGCGGAGCTATGTTTCCTAATGGCTTCAGTATGTCCAAAAGGGGCACAGGAAAACATATGAGGAGGAGTGAACTGCCCTGGTCACCCATAAAGTGGGAGATAAAAAACAGAATCCTGACTGCCAGTCCTCTGCTCTGTTCACCAGACCTAGCAAATTTCCTGGTTACCCCCATTATAAACTTCAGAGCCATCTCTCTAGGAGCTGTGCTGGGCTTTGAGAAAGGGACCAACATGTTCCTTGCTCGCTTTTTTCCCCTAAAGCCCTCACCATCTTGCTGAAGGCAGGAGGTCTTGCTAGCTCATGCTATGGCTTAGTCTGTCCCCTATCTCTTCCCCCAACTCTAATTGACTGTGGATTGTATCCGTCCAGGAGCAGTTTTAGAGTGCATACCATGGGCCTGTCCCCAGTGGGCTGGTGGGAAGTAAAGGAGTCTGATCTGGATAGAGATGGGGGGGAGGAGTCTTTGGACCAGAAAGTACCCATAGGATTCAGGCTTCTTAATGAGACCCAACCCCTCCCCTTCCCTCTCCCCCCATCCTGTTGTGCTTCGTGGTCTAGAACTGTTCAGGTGATGGGAAGTTTGTGAAGAGTATGAAGGGTTAAACTGCTCCATACAGGGAATCCAATGTTTAGAGACATCAGAACACGGTTCCCTCCTTCCCATTTGTCAAGCGATGCCTTCACCTGACTCTAGTGGGTGTTTCTTCCTCCCGTCTTCATCGACATCATTCTGCTGCTCCTCGAATCTTTCTCTCCTGAAAGCCTTCCAATTCTAGCAATTGCAACAGAGGGACCATAAAACCTCTATTGCAATTGTTAGAGCTGGAAAGCTTTCAGCATTGTACAAGACAGAGGCTTAACTCTATCTCCTGAACTGCTGGTGCTCAGCAAAGTCATTGTATCCTGAGTAGGATCCTGCTACTAGACACAATTCACATCTATGACCAACCCCCCGCCCCCTACACCTGCTTCACCAGAAATGCTCAGCAGGCAGCACCATGAGGACCAGTCACAGATGTAGTGAGGAAGCAAACAGATATACAGGGGCTTGCACTGAGGGCAAAGGATTGACATTTAGGGGTTAGTCAAAGGAACCTTTAAAGAGACTTAGAGAAGAATATGGATGTGGTCCCTACATTGCTCTGTTTTGTGGCTGTTGCATCATGTAGGTAAAACACTTTTTTCCCTTTATATTTTCATTAGATTTAATAGCTATATCTATATGCAGCACACTTGTATGTAGATGTATAATGCATGCCTATAATGAGTAAAATAGATGTACAGGCATGATTTACTAGTTTAGGTGTTTGCATTTCACTTTTAAAATTCTGAGGATATTTGCAAAACTGTATGTCATTCAGGTGCTTTTGAAAATCATTTATTGGCCTATCTGTAATATATGCTGATCTGTAATATTAGAATATTTTAAATATGTACAGTGCATGGATCTGTATTATCCCATTAGAATATAATCATTATATATCCAGACTACTTTAGATGCTTAGAAATTGTAATATGTTAGCAGAGCAGATGTTAGTAGGAGCTCTCAAGAAGGAGGACCAAAAGTATTAGAAGATTTATTGAGAATTGTACTAAGGCCCTGTTTCTTCTCGAAGCCAAGAATTCTGACCCCGAAACACATTTAAGCAGTCCATGCCCTTTTTAATTCATAGAAAAGGACATATTAAATTGTTTACACACAACACATTGTAAAAGCATGACATTGTTTACTAACTTTCAACAGAAAACAGAAAACTTTTTTTCTAAAACAAGGGCCATAAGAAAATTCGTAATACTTTGAAATACTGCAATATGTAATCTACAAATGTTAAATTTGGGATTATCTTAATGCATGTGTAAGTGTAGACCAGCCCTTAGCAGCAACAAATAATGATTAGCTATTAATGATCAATAGTTATGCATCAATCCTTGTGGTTATATTTTGGATTTTATTTTCTATCACTATGTTCTGGTTGGGAGAACAGCATTTGGTATAACTCTCTGTATGTGCTAATAGTCCTTGGTCTCCATTGGATTGTAGGTGTTCATTCTGCAGCCATAATCCAGCAATCGCAGTCAATGGTGGAAAGGCTGGGCAACCCAGCTTCTTTGGAGTGTTCTCTGGAAGGACAATCTAATCCCAATTTCTACTGGTATAGGCAGCTTCCAGGTCGAGATATCCACTTGCTTGCCTATTCAGTAGGCGTTGGCCAGGTAGAGGACACTGGACCAAAACACTTCCATGCAAACAGAACCACAGACAAGAAA
>NW_005842498.1:507202-509774 GCF_000455745.1 Alligator sinensis | reverse complement strand
GCTCTTAGCTAACGACATAGGGATGTATTACTGTGCGTGGAGCCACACACTGGGCCAGGTGGGTGCGGTCCCTAAACAAAAACTCCCCCTCCCTCCCCCACACATAGGACAGCCTCCCCACCTTTGTAGTGTGGCAAGCAGCAGCTGTATATGAGCAGATAGAATAGCAAAACTGGCTGAGAACATGACTCTGAGGTGTCAGACTGTGAGTAGAAAGTAGGAAATGGAAACGCTAACAGCTGCGTCCTGAAAGGTGAGATGCATGCAAGTTCTACAGCAGAGATTCTCTGTACAATACATGCCTTACAGATCTAGAAGGAAAGGAAAATATGTGGAGGTGGGACAGAGTAGGATGAATGGGAAAACATAACTAATGAGATAAAATTAAGCAGAGTTACAGGAAAGATGTCATGGAAGTCTTTCATAGGAAGATAGGACCCTGGAAGGGCTCTCCTGGTCATGCACAGGACCAGACACAGGCATGGGTGAAGTGGGCAGCCGCCCAGGGCCCAGCCAGAAAGGGGGCCCAAAAATGGTATTTTTTTCCGTTGTTTGATTATTATTATTATTATTATTATTATTATATCTGGTGGAGGGGGACCCGATACTAAAAGTTTGCCTGGGGCCACCAGAAGTCTAGGTACAGTGCTGGTCACACAGTCCTGTCACCTGCCACTGCAGGTGCCATGTCACATAATCCCTTCTGTAAAATGATCCAGCTGCATCCTAAAATGAATTGGGTTCTTTGTCCTCACTGTTTTGTAAGAACATAAGAGATGCTCTACTGAGTCAGACCATAGACCCATCTTATCCAGTATCCTGAATCACAGAGTGACATAGAACAGATGCTAAGCAAAAAAGAGTATTTATGCAGGGCCTATCCAAACTGACCCTCTCCTATAGCTTCCTGTATTCAGAGGTCTAGGAAGTCCTAATGTTGAAGTTGCATGCCTAGCTATCATGCTGAGTAATCATTGATGGACCTGTCTTCCATTAATTTTTCCAAATCTCTTTTGAATTAACAGCCTGGCTAATTGCTGTGATCTGTTACTCCTTAGAGGTTGGGCTGTAAGATCTATTTCTTGAATTACTTAACAGTAGACTGGACAATGTACTGGAGGATAAGATGTAGGGCTGCTGTTCGTTCTCACACTATCTCATTTCCAGATCCTTCATGTCAGACAGAATTCCCCTCCCCCTGATCCCTACCTCCCCTCCAACCACTTTCCATCACATCCTGCCCATGGAAACTATGGGCACGGGTTCATTCATTCTGGGCATGTCTACACATGCAATTAATGCACACGAATGAACTACGCATTCATCTGCAGCACATAGAGCCTAGTTGAAGCAGCCTGGGCTGGAAGGGGACACAGGGAGTCAGCCTGCCAGCCCAGGGTTGCTCTGACCTGGCTCCATGTACTGTGCAGTAGCTGGCTGGGGCACGAGGGTGTTTCAGAATGGGGGCTGCCTGCCAGCTAGACTTGCACTGAAGTACCCTGTGACTCAGCCAGCCAGGGCATCATCTACATGTGTGCTGCTGCACACGAAAAAACTCCGCAGCAGTGTAGTACTCGTATTTTACAAGTACTACCCTGCTGAAGAGATTATTAGTTTTATATGCCCTAATAGAGACACATGTGTAAACACCGAGGCATTTACTGAACAGTTAATTAGTCAACTGTGCAGTAAACATTTTGTGTAGGTGCACCCTCTGTGTCCATCATACAAACACAATGTTGGTGTTAGAGCTTTAGATTACAAGGCGTATGTTGGGACCTGTGACAAGCATTCCTCCTCCAAGGGTCCGTAGAGGAAGAATAAGTGATTTGGTCAAGGGTACATGAGACATCAGTGGCTGGGAATGGAACCTGGGTCTGCCAGATTCCTGGCAAGTACCTTTCCCCCCAGGGATGCCATTCCTCCTCCAGTCATAAATTACAATTAGAGCATTATTATAAAAGCAATAGCGTTAATTGGGGCAGAAGAAGCTACTTGGGTATGCTACTCCGTATTTCATCTGCACTGTCTCACTGTGGATATCCTGGGACAGGACTTACGCCTCTTGGGACTCTAACTTCTAGCATTGATACCACTTGCTCTGCCCTATTAGCTATAGCACTGCTGTTTGGTTCTGCTCCTAGTCTACTTGTCTCCACCTGACTGACTGTAGTGTCTTACACAACTAAGTTGGCTTAAGAGAAAACCATAGTAAATGAAAATAAAATGCAGAGGCAGAGAGGTATTGGTAATTAAAAAAAAAAAATCAGGAAAGCATCTGAGGAGGATAATTAGCCCCAGACTATGCTGCAGTGGGAGAGGGATAGCTTGAAATCTGTTATCTCCATGTAAAAATCCCTCTCCTACCACTAGGTGGTACTCCTCTACCATCAGAGGGAATAAGAGATGCGCATGAACATAAATGCCATGCTAGGTCAGACCACAGGCCCATGTAGCCCAGTGCTTTGAGTCTCACAACAGCAGGTGTCAGGAGCTAAGGGAAAGAAGCGTTACATGAAGAGAGCACAGGGTGCCAGCTGCTTCTCTGGTGCCACAGCCAATGAACTTGAAT
>NW_005842498.1:504926-507171 GCF_000455745.1 Alligator sinensis | reverse complement strand
CATGTTAGTAGCTTGGTGCAGCAGATCTCATTCTGCCCAGAGACCCATAGGTAATAAAATTAGCAGTATAACCTCAACACAGGAAAGGGGGTAAACTGGGAGTAAACTTTTGCCCTGCCTCTTCTAGGCTTGTGGGTGCAAATTAACGATCCTTTGTGACACACTGAGAGATGAACAGGGAGTAAACTGCTGCCTGTCTAGTTATCTCTGATAAGCCAAGTTTCATGGTCTAAGGCCATGTGTGGTGCAGACACTGACACAGCTGTAGCCACTGCCTTTGACCTTGTATTTGAGGCAGTAAGAAGTCACTCGCTGTCATCTCTCGCAGATTTCTGGTTAGAAATCTTGAACGCCCTCCCTTGGGGAGGGGCAACACACAAATCAGCCTCCCTCTGTGTCTGTGAGAGCACAGGAAGAGCCTGTCAACCAGCATCAGGAGGAACCAGACCCACAGAGCAGGGTTTTTTGACCTCATGCAAACGGGTCACCCTGGGTCAGGAAGCCAGAGATGGAGATCTGTGGAGTCTGGTGTGTGGCCATGTTCCTCTTAGGAGCAGGTGAGTCCTTGGCCGGGACCCTTAATCCCTGTTCAAGCATGTGCAGGATTTGCTTCTAAACATTCCTCTAGGATCTGACTTTCACTGCATCTATCTCATGTGCTTTATTCCCCACCCAAACAGGACAAACGTATGCTGAGATAACTCAAACACCAAGTGTGGTGCTGGAGAGAAAGCGCACAGCTTATCTGAGATGCAAACAGAACAATGGCCATGAAAACATGTTCTGGTACCGGCAGAATCCACGGCAGGGGCAAGGCCTGCAATTCCTCTTTTTCTTCCAGTACAGAGAAGAGAGAGAGAGAGCCGCTAATTTTAGCCACTTCAAGGCTAACAGAGCACAAGATGATGTCCTGTACTTGAACATCTCCTCTGTAGAGCCAGATGACTCGGCTGTGTATTTCTGTGCCACCAGTCCCTACACAGCACTTCAGAGTCACCTTCTCTCTCTACAAAAATCACTTCTGTTCCTTGTTTTTTTGCAGCCTGGTAGAGAAAGCTAGCAGCTGACTGCCAGCACATGAATTGCATCAATTGCATTCTGCTGTGAGCTGTGGAGAGCAAAGCCAGAACAAAAGAAGGGAGGTCAGATTAGCACCTTTGATTAGAAGAGCCTGCCCCAGCTATACACAAAATACATTAAAGCTCTGAGCAGAGCCAGGCCTGAGGTGACCCTGCCCTGGTGTAGCACCTTCTTTGTGTGGCTCTCTGGTGAAGCAGAGATGGTCCCCAGGGCCTTGTTTCCACTTCACAGATAGGGAAATGGAGATGCAGAGTGTGGCAGAAATGCCCCGTCGGTGCCCCTCTCCAGAGATCTGTCTCAGCCAGCCTCAGAGGCTGCTGTTGAATCTCTCACAGCGGGGATCTCGCTCCTTGTCTGCAGACAAAAGCCTGGCGCCTGGGAGGCGATGCTCTGGTCACCTGGGCAGGGGGGGGGAAAGACCCGGCCCTGCGCGCGGGCCCAGGTAGCCAGGGATGCCATGCAGATTGGACGGTTTGTAGCCAGTATTGGCAGCTTCGATTGGACCGGCTGCTGAGGTCAGGGAGGTTTTAAAAAGGCCTGGGCCAGGAAGAAGGCAGGCCATTATCTATGCGGTCATCCAGGTGAATCTGAACCTGGCTCTCTCCTCATCACCGCATGCTCCAAGAGAGCCCTGCCTTCAGAGGAAACAACAAGCACCTCTGGATGATGCGAGTGAGTAACCTACTCGAGATCCGATCAGATATTTAGCTTCAGTAACTCAGATGCGTGTTGAAACGGCTACCTCAGCCACCCTGGTTTGCTCTATGGGATTTCTTTGATATTCCTGTAATATTTCTATGGTATTGCTCTACCTTTTACCCTATTTCTGCCCTACCCCTGTAATCAATAAAGTTCTCCTTTGTGACCGGTGTGGAGACTTATTGAGGGGTGGGACTAAATTATGCCAAGGAGGCCCCTGAGGTCTGTGGACTAAGGGAGGCTTCCTAAATAGCCCCTGACTTGGGGAAGTGCCCCAAGTGCTTATACTGGGTCTAGCACCCATTGGACGATCAGGCCTGTGTTTTCCAAGGTGCACAGAGCCAGAAGTGAGTCCAGAGCCTTGGATGGTGGCAGCGGGACCCCCAGGCTAGCGGGTGTGCTCCGGGGAAGGGGTCGGCCGGACGGGAGGCACCCTAAGGGAGGCACTCGGAGCCTGGAAGGTGGT
>NW_005842498.1:504586-504849 GCF_000455745.1 Alligator sinensis | reverse complement strand
GGATGGAGGACGAGTATGTCCGGAGGACTGTACCAGAACTGAAGGAACTGGCAAAAGAGAGAGGCCTACATGTGAAGAAAGGGCTAAAGAAGGATGAGTTGATTAAACTCTTGTATAACAGCGAGTCAAGACAAGCGTCAGCTTCACGCTTATCAAGTCCTGGGTCTGACTCAGGACCTCCCTCCCGCTCGCCAAGCCCGGAGGCTGCCAGGAGATCACCCTCCGAGAGCGAGCAACAGAGACTCCATGAGAGGGAGGAGAAA
>NW_005842498.1:494141-499208 GCF_000455745.1 Alligator sinensis | reverse complement strand
AGATCCGATTAGATATTTAGCTTCAGTAACTCAGATGCGTGTTGAAACGGCTACCTCAGCCACCCTGGTTTGCTCTATGGGATTCTTTGATATTCCTGAAATATTTCTATGATATTGCTCTACCTTTTACCCTATTTCTGCCCTACCCCTGTAATCAATAAAGTTCTCCTTTGTGACCGGTGTAGAGACTTATTGAGGGGTGGGTCTAAATTATGCCAAGGAGGCCCCTTAGGTCGGTGGACTAAGGGAGGCTTCCTAATAAGCCCCTGACTTGGGGAAGTGCCCCAAGTGCTTGTATTGGGTCTAGTACCCAGTGGACGATCAGGCCTGTGTTCTCCAAGGTGCGCAGAGCCAGAAGTAGTCCAGAGCCTTGGATGGTGGCAGCGGGCAACCCACAGAGTGGCTGGAAGATTTTCTCAGGTGGTCAGGAAGTGATGCTCAACCACATGTCCAGAAACACTTGGGGCCCCAGGGTCTCAGCTAACCACAGACCTATGAGCAGGCATCATTACTTTCTCCAGAACACAGGCTTTTCCCCCTGTTATGCCAACAAGCTGCATTACTTGTTCAGAGGGCAGTAGGAACTCACACAGATATAACTGAATGGCCTGTTGCATCCAGCCCAGTTAGGGAAAGCCATAACCTGCAATTTCTTTCTGGATATAGTACTCACATGGCTCCATCCTCATAATACCTGCAGGCTGCACATCCTTGATGCTGCTCTTTGTCCCAGGGTGTGTGTCCCAGGGCGTGTCCTAGTGCTCCTCCTGCTCTTCAGTATGCAGGAGCCTGAGGCGCTTGGCAGATGTTACACTGAAGGTGTGATTAACCTGTTAATCATGTCTTAAGTAATAAGCTGGCCACACATCAATGGCAAGATAAAACAAGGAATAAGCTAGAACTTAATTATACAAAATATGTGTAATAATTTTGTGGCTGGTTTCTATCATGCCTTAAATTGCATTTATGGCCAGTCTGCATACCACAGGGGTTTACTTCAGTTTAATTATCCCTAAATTGAAGCGGTGGATTTTTAAAAACACCACTTCAATGTAGGGCAAAGTGAACCCCCGTGGCGTGTACACAAGGGTCAGGCCTAATCCATACCTGCTTATCTGGTGGCAGGGAGGGGAGGGCAAGTTGCTGGCAGGCTGGGTGATCCCTTAGCTGCAGCGGGCTTGTGCTTCCCTCCACGGCAGTGGCAGCAACCCCCCGGTGGCACTCGCTTGCAGGCACCCGGGGGGCACTGCAGCCATGGAGGGAAGCACCGGGCTCCCAGGCAGCTCAGGCAGGCAGGCGGGCTCCGGGAGGAAAAACAAAATTATCAGACTTGCCGCTTTTTTTTTTCCTTCAGTGGATTCTGCCTGCACAGGCTGCTGCCAGGCTGCCTGCACAGCCCCTAAACTGCATGTGGCCCAGTGCTTCCTTCCGCAGCTGTAAGGTAGCAAACTAAAACACCTCGGACGTGTTTTACTTTGCTGTGCCCCAAAGTCATTCAATGCTCATTACGCTGCCAACGTGTAAACAGTTGCACCATTAAAGTGGTGCAAAAGGGCACTAAGCCACTTTAAAGGCCAATTTTGTGGTGTGTACAAATGGCCAGTAGTGCCATGTGTTAGGGAGGTACTAAAGCAAGCTGTCCCTGGTGAGCACTCAGCCCTGGTGCTGTGGGAAGGGAACATCAGAAGGAGGGGGTGATGGGGTATGAATCGGTGTCTCTGACCAACAGAAGATACAGTACAGAGATTATTCATGTTGTGTTAGAGCCTAATAACCCCTGTCAGGTATCAGGGGCCATTGTGCTAAATGCCATACAACTGTGGAAAACAAAGGCAGCCCCTGCTCCAGTTAGGTCAACGCTGTGGATTTTGACAACCTAACAATGGAGTAAGTGGACAACAAGCAAGTGCCTTGGGGAGGACAAGAGAACAAGGGACAAGGACACAGGGAGGACTGATGCTAAAGTGAGCAGCTCCAGTAATGTCAGGTGCCCACAGAACCTCCTATTCCTGCAAGGTTTTTCAGGAAGAAGCAAAACTTCCTCTATCCTTCAAAGAGACAGGTGACATCGTAGAGAAGGTAGAAAGGCTGGGGTATTTGCCAGAATGGCTCTTGCACTCAGGGATGCTCCCTGCAGATATACCCTACAGACCCATCCCAGAACCCAAGGGTCCAGCTCATGGCAGAAAGACCTGATCACCTCCTCTAAGACTCTCAGGAACAGGCCTGATTCATGGTGGCAGAAAATAAAGGGAGGGGAGGGCACAGTGAAAAAGAGAGAAAGAGACATCTCCTCCCCCCAGAGGAGTTGCACCAGTCATAAAGAGTAGCTATATAAAACGGTACTGAGGGAAATGCCTCCCTGCTGTCAGGTAGAGATGGGGTTGTGCCTGGTCTGGTGCATGGCTGTGTGCCTCTTGGGATTCCGTAAGTGATTGCCTGAGGCATGAAATCACCCTCCAGATGCCCAAAGGATTTGTCCCTCCATTTCTTCCTTCTGAGCCATTTGCTTTGCTGTCTCTACTTTGTGTTCCCCTGCAGGACACAGTGATGGACGGATCATCCAGAAACAGAGCCTAGCACTGGAGAATGGGGCCAGAGCCCAGCTAGATTGTGAACAAACTGATGGACATCCAAGAATGTTCTGGTATAGGCAAGTTCAGAAGCAAGAATTGGTACTGCTTGTTTACTCACTGGCTCAAAGTGATGTGCAAAACAGCATCAGCACAAAGGAAGTCACTGCCTCCCGGCCTGAGACTTCTCTTTTTCACTTGACCATCCCCTCTGTGAATGTGCAAGACTCAGCAGTATACTTCTGTGCCACCAGTTTAGACACAGTGACTCAGAGACACCTGTTTCCTCTACAGAAACCTCCTCTTTTCTACAGCCCCCAGCGCAGGAAGCTTGGGGCCAATTGCTGCTGCACAGAAGCAAAACATATCTTTCTCAGCACTGCATAGGTGTAGGAAGGGTCTGGAGTGTAGGTGGGATGAGACGTGGAAGGTAGGGGATAGGGTGGGGCAGGTGCTGTGGTGCACAGTTGACAGTCCAGAGGTTATACGTCTCACCGCACAGCCGCATCAGATTACAAAGAATCTGTGAATATTGCTAAATACCTTGTTACACGAGGACGTGAAAAAGGAAGGAAGGGGATAGGGCCTCTTTCTGTCTGGGATATGTACCTCTGGCTTGAATAGAACCAGGTTGGGTAAAAAAATACATTTATGAAGACTGTCACCAGGGACATTGGAGGTTGTTTCTGCAGTTCGTGGGTATCATGCCATGACACCAGTCTGAATGCTTGAAAACAGACCTTGTCATGATTTTCCACAGCTAGCCACATGTGACATTTGAGAGAGGGGTTAAAACACACAACCTGCATCTCCCAAATAAATGTCTCACCCCTCCTGAAATTTAGAGCCCTGCTCTCTTTAGCAAGGCACCTGTGGAAACCCACTCTTGCCTCATTGATGTTATGACCCACCAAAGAAGAAGCAGTTCCTAACACATCCACCCTAGAGAAAAATGTCTATGTATTCATGTGGCCAAGAAGACAAAGAATTAGTGGATCATATTGGTAGCACTGCATATCCTGAAGGTATTTTGTAAAGCTGTGCCTTCTTAATGCACAAACTTGAATGAGATAACAATGGTGACTCTGAAACACTGGCCGCGTCTACATGAGACACTGACTGTGCAGTCATTTAGTACTGGCATACACAATTACTAAATGATTGTGCAGTAATTGGCATTACTAAGCAGTAGCATCCCCAAACGGCTTTTTGGTGATGCGGACTGCACAGTAGCTCGGTACTACTGTGCAATAGTGTCGTGTCATGCTTCGTGCCACAAAATGCTATTGTGCAGTAGTAACGAGCTACTGTGCAGTTAGCATCTCATGTAGATGCAGCCGTTGTGTCTGAACTAGTGGCACAAAAATACAATGCGGAGGCCTGCACATTCACAGAGGAGCTATTCAAGTGGAAAATCACCAGGATCTCCAAGTGAGAATGAAAGCCTGAATGCAATTGCCATCATGTTCAATGGAACAGAATTTCTGGCATTAACAGAATTAATGACGCTGGATGAACATTTTCAAACAAAAAGGTTTATTTTCATACAAAAGGCCGTCTTTCTGAAGAAAACTTTTTTGAGGGAAATAGTTGACAAAGTTCTTCACAAAAAAAATGTGCTGTTTTTAACGAAGTGGGTATCAACAGTTTTTTGTTTACCTAAAATGTACAAGCCTTTTCGATTCCATTCTCATACACATTTTGAAATTAAAATGAATGTATACATTTATGCAGAGTATGTGTGTGTGTGTGTGTGTGTGTGTGTGTGTGCATATGTGTATGTATACACACACACACACACACACATATTCAGGATCTTGAAACAAGCTCAGGGATTCTTAATTTTTATTGATGGATCAAATATTTGTTTAGAGATGTTATGGGCAGGCAATTTTAGGTTGACCATACATAATTTTTTTTTTTTGCTGATCATCCATACATTTATAGACTGTTGGCAACCCAGCTAAAGCGCCCATTCTTTTGTTGGTAAATCCTGTACCTGCCTTTGCTTTTATGGCCTTGAGCTTCCACAGCCAGGCAGCAGTGAATTACTTGATGCCCAAGGCCTGGCTGGATTCGTTCCCTCTGTCCTTCCAGTGAGATGGGCTAAGCCAGGCTAGCCCCAGTGCAGCACGGTCAGGATGTAGCAATCGTTATTCCCTCCCCACCATGCCCCAGAGCATAAGATCCCCTTTCCCCACCACCCCTGTCAGGGAAGGAGAAGTTTTTTTATATAAAGTACTTTACTGCATATTGCTGGACAAGGGACTAGAACATCTGGACCTGCCTTGTGCCTGTGAATGCCATACCTACCTGGCTCTCAAGCCATGGCTGTGCTTTCTCTGGCTCAGTGAGTGTTTAAGTGGATGAAACAAAGTGGAACAGCTTCCACAGGGGGTACTGGGAGAGCACCTCCCCAAGCAATGCTCTCACCCCTCAAGTGTCATGGGCAGTCTCGAGGCTGGAGGCCTCAGCCTACAGCAAAGTTCCAAGG
>NW_005842498.1:464012-494110 GCF_000455745.1 Alligator sinensis | reverse complement strand
GGTTTACATTCCTGCATCACCCATGGGACTGATCTAATCATCAGACAGAAAGACAGCACCCACACCACTTCCCACCTCCATCCCTTCAAAAAAAAAACCCCAACAAAGATCTGACTAAGGGGCCTGACTCCTAGAGAGAGAGATCCTGGCTATAAAGCCTGGATGAAAGGAGGCATCTCATCCCCCCTTGCCTCCTCCATCCCCACAGACCATGCTTTGGTGCCTAACTCTGAGAGCAAGGCTCAAGACACACTCCTTGATGCAGCTCTTCCTTTGGGCTGCCTTGGGCAGATCTCCGGCCCCCAGCACGTGTGCTATTGTAAATCCTTTCTGAAGACCTGAACTCCCCTCCTGTGTTGTTTAGGGGACCTTAGGGTCCAACTGTCCAGGCACATATATGAGCAGTATGAGCTGGTCCAACTGTCAAGGCACATATTTGTGCAGTATGAGTCGGTTCAACTGCTCCAACATCTACATTTTAGGCATGGCAACAATGCTACCTCTCCATCTGTCTTGTGAATCTACTCCTAGACCTTTTTCTTGACTCTCCCAACTGTGAAGAAATAGGATTCACTTGGGTGATTCTGAACCAGAAGTATCTATGCAGCAATTGGGACTCCTCTCACCCTTGGTCCACTAGTTCTACGTATACTATTCCACATGTGCCAGGGCATGAAGTGTGGTCTGTATGTAAAAATCCATCCATGCCCACCAGAGGGTGTCCTTTCCCCATGGAGAACAATAGAAGCAGCATTCACCCAAGCAGACCTGACCTACCTCCTGTTTTCAGCAGCAGGACGGGGGACAAGTTACAGAGTCAGGGGTGGACATCCTCACCCCAGCCATAACCCACTCAGAGCACATCTGCATTGGGTTTCAAAGTGTCTCTGCATGTTGGTGGATAGTGCTCTCATATCATGCAACCCTAATTTTCTATGGTTCTATGTGGGCAAGAACACGGCATTCAGCCCCCCTGCTAGTACATATTACTGAAAGGTAGGACCTGCTTCAGTATGAATGCAAGCTCCTTTTTGCCTTCTGTATGTGTTTGGAGCTAACTCTAGTGTGGGATGTGTTCTTCTGAGAGTTGAGCTAGCAGTAGAGGAGAGGATGAGTTCTGACTTTCATCCATCGAATTAAGATTTAGAGCAGGGAATCTCAACCCTGGGGTGCTGTAAGATCCTTTTAAGGATGAGTGAGGTACTGTGCAATGTTAGGTGTGCAAATACCTACACATGGTTCACAAGACAAACCCAGAGATCTCAAATAGGAATCTAGAGTGTGAAAAACATTCTGACCAGTTGTGGTCTTTTGGAGCTCTTCACAGCAGAGGAATTGCTCTATTATGTTTCTGTAACCAAGAAACCATCCATTTTTGGGCCCCACAATGCAAAAAGTATGTGAAGAAGCTTGAGAGAGTCCAGAGAAGAGCCACGCGCATGATCAGAGGTCAGGAAAACAGACCTTACAACAACAGGCTGAGCGCTATGGGGCTCTTTAGCCTGGAAAAGCGCAGGCTCAGGGGTGATCTGATGGCCACGTATAAGTTTATCAAGGGTGACCATCAGGATCTGGGGGAACATTTGTTCACCAGAGCGCCCCAAGGGATGACAAGGTCGAACGGTTATAAACTGCTGCAAGACCATTTCAGGCTGGACATAAGGAAGAATTTCTTTACTGTCCGAGCCCCCAAGGTCTGGAACAGCCTGCCATCGGAGGTGGTTCAAGCACCTACTTTGAACACCTTCAAGAGAAAATTGGATGCTTATCTTGCTGGGATCCTATGACCCCAGCTCACTTCCAGCCCTTAGGGCAGGGGGCTGGACTCGATCTTTTGAGGTCCCTTCCGGCCCTAATGTCTATGAAAGTCTATGAAACAAGTTAAAGTGAAGAGCTTTCTGTGGGGTGCCTTGAGTTCAAAAAGGTTGAGAACCACTGGTTTGGCGGGTCATGATGGAGTAATAGCACTAAACATGTCACTTCCAGTGAGACCAGCCTTATTTCCTATGGGAACTATCAAAACAAAAGCACTTGTTTTGTTTTGGCTTAAAATGACATCTCATTTGGGTTTTGGTTAAAAAGGAATAGAAAAGAAAAATGATATTTTTAGGCTGAAGCATTTATCTGAAGAATTTTTCTTTTCTTTTGGCTTAAAATATCACTGTAAGTTTTTTAAATTGGCCCCCTCCCAACACTAAAATAAAGCATTTTAAGTTGGAGCAAACATAACATTGTCATTTTTTGATGAAAAGTCAATTTGAAATGAAAAGGAAAAAATAAATCCATCATCCTAAGTGAGTCTGAAAGTGCCTGTAGGAAAAGTGAAATGGTTTCAAGTGAGGACTCTGGAACCAGGGTTTTGCTTTGACATTTCTTGCCAGAAAGAGGGGGTGTGGTGTTTCTGACACAATGGATTATGCTGGTTGTTGCAAGAGCAGCCCCACAGAGCAAAGACATATATCCCCCTGCTTTGAAAATGCTCATTGTTCACTGAGACAGAGATGGGGCTGCGGATAGCCTTCTGCTTGGCTGTGTGTCTCTGGGGAGCAAGTAAGTCATCAGAAGAGACATGATTTCACTCTTCTGGTGTTGCAAGACACAGCTTATTTATTCTACAGTGTATTTTCTTTGTGTTTGTCTACAGGAATCACAGATGCTAAAATCACGCAAATAGCAAGTTTGATCCTGCGGAGAGGAGAAGCTCAGCTGACGTGCAAACAAAATGATGATCATAATAACATGTACTGGTATCAGCAGAAGCAGGGACAGGGATTGAAGCTGATCTCTTACTCCATTGGAACTGGAAACAAAAATGTGGAGCAAGGTGACAACAGTGACAGTTTCCATCCCTCCCGGCCAAACACTGAAAACTTTAATATGAATATCTCAGCTGTGCAGGTGGATCATTCAGCCACGTATTTCTGTGCCAGCAGTTTAGACACAGCGCTTCACTATCACCTTATCCTTCTACAAAAACCTCCCTCAGGACAAGTAGCTCCTCCCTTCTCAACACAGACCTAGAAACAGCTCCTTATGCATATGAACGCTAGCAAACCACAGGTTTAGGAAAGAGGGGATCACAGGCAGAGCAGCTCCTCTCAGTATGGATCTCTGTGAAAGCCTCAAAGCATGTCTCCACAGGGTGTCCCCTTAACTAGTCACCGTGTTGACGTGTCACAGTTACAACATACAGTTCCCATCAGTCCGAAGCAGTTGTAAACCATGGTGAAAGGAAATCCCAAACTTGTGTTCCAAAAAAACAAGGTTCCCCTTATCCATTTTCTTACCATCTGACATCACCTGCTCAGCAGGTGGCAGTGGCGCTTCCACTCATGCACACCTGCTTGCAAGAAGGTTACGGATCAGGGAGAATCAGAGAACATGCATTCAGCTCTTCATTCTGCAAGTTTGCCCTCACTATGTGGAGTTGATACACATGCAATACTCAGGAAGCAGCCACCCCATTCAGTAAGGGCCTGCAAGAAAGAGGATATAGGGGGAAGACTGAAAGAACTAACCCTGCACAGGATGACTGGCATCCAATGCTAGGAATCTTTTGCAAGCTTGTGTGAGATTAGACTGCCTGGTCCTACATATGTTAAGGACATCCTTTCCAGCCCTGCTTTTTTAAGATCCTGTGAAGGGAGGTAGCAAGAAGGGGCAAATGAGGATTAATTCTCCTTGAAGGAGCTGCAGAGCTCTGCCTTGCATTTGCTTGCCTCTTATTCCCTGTGCTGTAAAGCATGGAAAGTTTTAACTTATAGGTTTTACCATACCTAGAAATAGCTTCTACTGTCTGGGCTAAAGAATGAAATACTTCCTCCAGCAGAAGTCACACCTGCCTCCCAGTGTGTCCAGGCCTGCATTTATCTCACCATCTGACACTGTCTCCCCACTCAGCTACTTCATCTTATCTCCCCTTTGATGCTTCTTGAGACTCTTTCCTCAGCAACAATGGCTTATATGTCCTAATTCAAAGCCCTCCTTTTGACTTTAACCTCCATGAAGCCCAGGCCCAGCCCCTAGGGGATTTCAGCATGCCACACCAAGCCCCACATCTTTCCTCCCCAAACCCTGGCATTGTTCAGGTGACCTCTGGAGCCGATCTGAGCTTGCTATATGTCTGGGGGCAAAAAACAAACAAACAAAAAATTTGCAAACCCTGCAGGGCTGCTCTTTTTGGCCAGGGTTGGATGAACAAACACATAGGCAAACTAGGCACATGCCTAGGGGCCTGAGCTATGAGGGGTCCTTGTCTTTCCCTCTGCAGCAGTGGTGCAAATGGCCTTGCGACTGAGGCAGCTGCTTCCTAGTGTTGGCTCTGAGCCCATCTCCCCACAGGCGACAGTGCTAGAGTGGGGAGGGGAGTCTTAACCAGCCCCAGGCCCACAAGTTTGTTTGCATAGGGCCCACTAAAGGGTTAATCTGGCCCTGTTTCTGGCTGGAAGACTCAGGGACCCAAACTGGAACACACAACCACTTGGCCAAGAGCTCACCCGATAAACACCTGAGCCACACAACACAGCTGGTAGACCTCTCTCAGAAGGCCATGAGGTGAGCAGCCAAACTACCTATAGACATTCAGACAGCATAAGTGGCAGTGCAGCACAAATAAAAAATAAAAATTAAGTGCCTTGTGTGAGGACCCAGTACCCAGTAAGAAAAGGCCACAGGCAGTCACAAACTCACGCTCACATGAACGCTGTCATCCAATCTTACTAATACATTGAAAACAGGCAATGAAAAGAGGAATCAATGAGATGTGCAGAACACGAGCTCTTATTATCAGAACCCTCATTCTCCAGCAGTTTTCCAGTTACCAAGAGCTGCATTTGAGCATGACCAGGGGCGTTGACTTTAGAGGGACTACTCCTGATGTGAGGTGCTCTTTAGTGTTAGGACTTTACCACTTAGCCTGCATTGCCATAAAACAAGGAAACATAAAAGCAGACTCCATGAAACAGTATGGTGTACATGCATGTGTGTGTATCACAAGCTGCAGTTGCAACATATACCAAGAGAAATCCATCCCGAGCAAATTGCAGACTTCTGAAAAAGGGTAAAGGTATAGTATGGTAAAGGTGTAGTGTGGTCACATCTTAGCCTTTTGGCCAAGATAAAGGGTAGAACCTGTGAGACTACAGAATACTGATGAGGTGCATCATGGTATCTGACACTATCCAATGGCTGAGAGACATCTGTGTTGAGCACATCACAGGCTAGTGCCAATATGAAGAGAGCCACATGAGACCACCAGCCAGAAGTGAGACCAAGGGGATGGACTGAACCCCTCCCACACATGCCGTTAACTAACAGCTTTGTATGCTGTGGACTATTCCCCAACTCAGTAACTGTACACCACATGCTAAACTATTGTCTAAGAATGTCTTGCCACCTTACAACTCTGTACTGATGCAGTTACCATGTGCAGGGTCTTGTTCTGTTTTCTGCATAGCATTACATTTAAATGTTTTCACTCCCCTTACCCCAAGCTAACATAGGCTAATGAAATGACCTAGATTGCATCTACATATATCAACTATATTTCATGTAACCACCATGCTTGCTTTAGTCTCTACAAGGCAAAGTAATTAACTATGTTTTTAACATTCACTAATAAAGTGTTAAATCTGTTAAAACAGACTTCAGACATTTTCTAAATATGCACTGGCCCTTCTTTCTATTTGTTTTACATATTTTCTTGTTTTCAGCCTTGGATGACTGTTGTCTAATTATATTGCAGTTCCTCAGGGTAAGAATCTGCCAAACATCTTCTCCTATAAAGCTTCATACACATCCATGGCACTGTATCAGATATTCAGAGTAAGTGACATTGAGCTACAAGGCTGAACCTCAGGCAACATTTCCTTACAGGAAGAAGAACCATGGGACTGCAGTCTCACTCTCCAGGGAATGGAAGATGAAAGCACTATTACTTGTGTCATTTGAAGTGAGACTAGACAAAACCCTGGGATATAAAGAGGGGGATGCAACTCTGGCCCCTGTGGAGAGCTGAGAGGGAGTAGGTGCAGACTCAGCAGCTCTATTTCCTTCCCAGATATCTGTCATTTGGAGAGACCCAGAAATACTCATTTCTCTTCTTCTCAAAAACAGGTCACTGACCTTGAAATACCTACAACTCTACAACCACCCCCCCATACTCCTTCCCCTTTGTCAAGTGGGTGCAACAGCTGCACTTGCCCAAACCTACTGCAGCCTTCCATGAAAGGAGGAGATAGTGTGATAACATGAGTTACCAAAACCACCTGCCACACGAGGACTCGCAGGCACCGCTATTTCTGTCTAACAGCAGAGTGGTGCGGTGGCGGGGTGGGGGCTTTCTGTGCCTCACACAGGCATGGTGGGGGGACTCTGTGGTAAGAGGTGCTGATAAGCTGTAGAAACGGTTTCACAAACAAATGTCAAACCGCATCCTGTTATGCCTAAAACTCAACTGCTTTTCTCTTAAAAGCACTCTGTAAAGGGTTGGTAGGAAGAGGAGGTTCATTATGTGACCTAATTTCCATCCCTCACATCAATTAAGAAAACTTTCTGCAGTGTTCACTGCCATACCACGCCTCTGACAGATTTCACAAACTAGCCCTAGCAGCACCCACTGCTATTTCAGTTCCAGGCCTTCTCATCATAACTACATCAGTGCACCTTTATGTTAACCCTAGCACCTCTGGGTTTTCCAGTCCTGGGACCTCATGCTGCCTCATCTGTTCCATCCATGAGCTCCCCATACTGCTGTGCCAATGCCCCTCACTCCTGTGCTGCACTCCTCCTGCTGTGATGGGCTGGCATCGGGGGATGATGCTCAAGGGCAACCAGCACGGTTTCATTAGGGGCAGGTCATGTCAGACCAACCTGATTGCCTTTTACGATCAGGTCACAAAAGCATTGGATGCAGGTGTCGCCGTGGATGTAGTCTTCCTGGACTTCAGCAAGGCCTTTGACACTGTCGACCACCCCATCCTCATTAAAAAACTAGGCGACTGTGGCATCGATGCCTACACAGTCAGATGGATTGCAAATTGGCTGAAGGGTCATACTGAGAGGGTGGTGGAGAACGGATCATATTCAACCTAGGGGGAAGTGGGCAGCGGAGTTCCCCAGGGCTCGGTCCTTGGGTCCACACTGTTCAATTTCTTTATCAGAGATTTGGACGACGGGGTGAAAAGCAACCTGTTCAAATTTGCTGATGATACCAAAATTTGGGGTGAGGTGGGCATGCTAGTAGTGAGGGAAAGACTGCAGAAAGACCTGGATAGGTTGCAGGGGTGGGCTAACAAAAACAGGATGCGTTTCAATACTGACAAGTGCAGGGTGCTGCACTTGGGCAGTAGTAACTGGCAACACACTTATAAGAACCAGCTTCCAAGGGAAGTGGTGCTGGCTCCTACCCTGGGGGTCTTTAAAAAGCGGCTCGATGCCTACCTGGCTGGGGTCATTAGAGCCCAGTTTTCTCCTGCCCAGGCAGGGGGTCGGACTTGAAGATCTACAAGGTCCCTTCTGAGCCTACTTCTATGATTCTATGACAAGAACATAAGAATTGCCATTTACTGGGTCAGAGCACAGGTCCATCTTGCCCAGTATCCTGTGTCAAAAAGGGTGCATCTACACATACAACTTATTCAAAATAATAAACTCTGGAGCAGTTTGAGTAGGAGTAAACTCTTCCTGGGTGAAGCACCCATACAGGTGCCTGGGACAGCAGCAATTTGAGTCAGGGCAGAGCAGTTTATGCTAGGGCAGGAAGTATGAATCAGCCCTAGGTTCTGAGTGGTGGCATCAGGCAACATTGGGGCTGGCTGGGGCATGAAGGTGCTGAAAGTGCTGAGCCATTTGGCTAGGCAGTAGGCAGATGTCTGGCCACCTGCTGGCTGGGCTGACTAGGCACAATTTATGCCTGTGGTCAGTATTGTCCCATATGTTTAATAACAGTTAGTTCCCCTGCTGTAAGATAGTACTGTCCCCAACAGTATTATCTTACGGCAGCGTTAATTACTTTATTGCAGGGGGTCACTTGAGCCCAGTTTCCCTCCTGCCCAGGCAGGGGGTCGGACTTGAAGATCTACAAGGTCCCTTCCGACCCTACTTCTGTGATTCTATGATTCTATGCCAGTTCTGGGCTTCCACCTCAAGAAACTCCACCAGTGCCCTTCTATGCTGCACTACAGCACTTCCAGCTTTCCAGTCCTGTGTGTGCCCTGCACCCTTCACCCACCTCTGCAGCCATGTTTTGGTACTGATCTTCATCTTCCTCTGTTATTCATCTTCTGGGGCTTTCTTTTTTTTAGTAGATTTCACTGTATAATATTGAAGTCCTTGAAGAAGTCCAAGATGATTTTAATAGAGTCTATCTAAACAGATTTGTACACAGGTAGACCTTAAATTGCCCATTTTCCCCTTAAGTCTTTTTGGTGCATTCCATGAGCTGGGATGGCATCAAAGCCCTTCAGTAGCAGTTACTGAACCATTAACGAGAAATGGGAAGGTGCATTCCTTAAGTTAGGCCCTTCCTTTTCCATGGTGGGCACTGCCACCTGAACCTGACTGTTTCCAGCAATGCTGGCCTAGACAGGGTCATGAACTACAGGGCTTGGATCTCGGTTTCAGTTTCCCAGCATCTCGGGGGTTCTAGAGATACTTATCCCTCCTTTCTCCATCATTTGGCGCTGAGAGAGCTGCCTCTAAATTACTTAGAGTTTATTCTGTGGAACCTACTGCCACTAGATATTAGTCATCTAGAAAAGAGTGGAGACAGCTACAACATCACTCTAACACTATGGTATCTGCAGGATCAGCTTCTGGTATCTTCAGCTCTTATGCTTTTCTGGCTATGACCAGGAAGGTTACCCCTAGTCCCCAGGCAAAATGCACTGTTAATTGATAGCTTCCAGTACTGCTCCTCACCACATCTGTCCTCCACATCCTGTTTCTTTACCATTCAGACTCCAAGAAATGTATGAAATGGAACAAATTGTACAAGCTGTTCTACATGTGAAAACCCAGCACTCATCTTAAAGCAGTATCTCGCTCATGCTGATCATTATTGATTCCTTGCCTCTCTAGGATTTTGTGCTAAAAAGATAAGTAGCTTGGAGCAAAATGTCCTGGTGCTCTTCTGACAGCACCGCATAATAGCAATGATGCTGCCTGACTTGTGCAGTTCAGCTGCCATCTGGTGAAAGGAGGAAGCCAACATAGCTGCCTCTCAACTGCATTCACCATAGACTACTGTTATAACATATAATATGTTGCTTATTTGCCAAGCTTTGAGTGAAAAGTCCTGGAGGAAGGGCTTTTGTTTCTTATGCAGAGTGCCACACAGTCCAATGGTGTTATATAGACTAACTGGGACAGATATTTAGATATGGATGAATGACATGTAGGGTAAAGCACTATTCTGAAACGTGGCATTATCCATTGTCAGAAATAGGGAACTCAATGAAATCAGTTATTGCATCTGTTCTGCAACAGTGGACAATAAGATACTACTATGGGTGGATGCCTGGTTTTCTCACACTGAAATAACTGATGAGGTAATAGGGGGCAATATAGGACAGTGGCGGGCGTGATCCATCTAGGCAGGGAGGGATGATTGATTTCTTCCAGTGAAGCAGGAACTTGGTTTCTCCTGGCAAAACAGAGAGTAGCGCACCCGCCTAAATGAACACAAGGATGCCATGGTACAGAGATCCCCTTTTACAACGAATCCATGTGCTCAGACACCCAACGCAATTGCTACCAAATGACATCACAGGGTGGTGTGGCATGGACCACGTTTTAACATTAGAACATGTTAAAAGTAGAATGTGTTCTGAGCAGTCGCATGGTAATGCTTACAACAATCTTATAACAGGCACAACCTGTGCACAGTATGTGTTATGCATGTTTTCTTTCCATTACAGGATCCTTCCAGTGCCCTACACCAGAGCTGACTGGAGACTCCAGTGCAGTCCCAGGACTAGGACTGGCAATCAGCTGGCTGTAGGTCCCAGCCCTGGGATTGCAATTGATTATATTGTCTCCATGAAGCAGTCCAATGTTAACTCAGCACATATTACTTAATACAATCTGGAGATACTCCTTACTGAAAAAGGCATAATTTTGCTACAATATGATAGCACTTAGCACGTGTTATCCCCCTGGAATGTGCAGATTCTTGTGTTTTAAGTACATTTAGCACATGCTAAGTGTCACATTCAACATAGCCCTCACAGCTTGGGGGTAGAATACTAAGCATGCATCCTTCAAAATGCATGCCCACCCTACTCCTGGGGGAGCCGTCAGTAATTTTAGATCCCTTATCCTTTCTGTCACCCATTCATATTCACATACAAGGCCAGTCCAATCCAGTGCATTTTCAAAGACATGAAAATGAAAAGGACATTTTTATTTCTTGCAGCAGCATCTGTTTAAAAAACAAAACATAAATGCTTACAACACCCATATGATTGCATGCATTTTTTATCAGAAGCAATGTTTTGAAGCATGAAAATACAGACTGAAATCTTCAAATTGCAGTTTCTTAGCATTCATCTGAACCAAAGCCAAAGCACTGTGCTGGTTCCTGAAACAAACAGGACTTGTGGGGCTGGTGTACGTGCATCTTCCCCATTATATAGCCCTGTACGAAGGCTCTGGCCTGCTTCTTTATGAAAGTGAGCTTCTAGTGCATCTTCTGAGGAAGAAAAGGAGATAGAACAAATTAGTCCTGGGCCCTCAGCTGTAGAACTGCAAGCAGTGAACAGTTGAGAGTGAAACACCCAGTGAAATGGGATGGGGGAAATTGTCATATTTCTGTATCTCAGTTTGTCAGTCCACAACCTCTCCCTGTCCCAGTTTGTCAGTCCACAACCCCTATCCCTGTCTGGTGCACAGAGCCAAACTGATCCATTTAAAGGAATAGTTACAGAGGGGCATTAGGTCAGGTGATTATGTAAGTAAATGCTTGGTAGATAAACAGATAGTGAGAGAGGACAGACAGACAGATGTAAAGAGAAAAGAATGAAACTGGCTTTTCTTTCCCTTCCATTGGTATAAATAAGGGGTATCTTTATTTAAGTCAGTGGAATCACATTGGCATAAAACCAGTACAAAGATAAATCATGGTTGCTGTATTTGTACGGTATAAACATCAAAGGCAGACATGCATTGATCCTGGAAACTAGACAAGGACCAACTCCTCTCTACTGGTTGGCAATGGATAAACTGTGACCTAAAATGCTGACCTAAATGTTTTCTATCTCAAACATCTCAGATTGCTGCTTCCACAAGCTCTTGCTCTAGGTGGAAGGGATTAACAGCTGCTTTTTTGTAGGTGTTTCCTGTTAACTAAAGAGACATATGTGATGAGAAAAACCTCACCCTGTATTTTTTTCCATTTAGTTACTAAGGCTACAAATATTTCTACATAATGGAAACATCATGGCTTCTGTTTGGCCACGCTAGAGACTTCACAAGCAACTGAAAAAACAAGAATCAACTCAGAAGGCCCCCAGATATATCTGATAAGCACTGTGAAAATAAGATAGAACATACAGCTGAATACAGCCCTAGAGAAACAAGCTTCTTTATTTTCTTCCTCTCTCCTTGCCCGCCCCCCCTGCTCCTGTGCCCCTTTTCTGTTTCTTTTGCTCATAGGCATATTTTTCCATCACTTGCCCTCACTCTCTTCTAATTTTCTGGTCATTCGTTTCCTCCTTGGCTCATCTCTGGACTTCTTCTTCTAGTGTCTAGTTTCCTTCACTCCTGTCTTATTGCTATGGAGGCTCTATATTGTGTCACATTTTACTCCTCTTCTTTTTGTCATGTGTTTCCTCTCTGTTTCTCTCTATCTCTGTCCCTCTCTCTGGCCATTGCACTTGCTTGAATACCAAGAAGGAGGGATACATGAAGAAAATGAGAAAGAAAAACTCTTTAAATAAGCATTTTGCACTTTAAAAAGTGTGGATGTTTTATTCTGGGGAGAAGGAGGAAGCTGGCCCCTATTTTGTCTGAGCCAGGTTCCCTCCAAACCCACTACCACATCTTCGAGCTAGAATGCACTTCAGCACTGGTGAGGCCACATCTGGAGTACTGCGCCCAGTTTTGGGGCCCCCACTACAAAAAGGATGTGGACAAATTGGAGAGTCCAGTGGAGGGCAACAAAAATGATTCAGGGAGAAGGCAGGTGACTTATGAGGAGAGGCTGAGGGAACTGGGTTTATTTAGTCTAGAGAAGAGAAGACTAAGCGGGGGATTTAATAGCAGTCTTCAACTACCTGAAGGGGGGCTCTGCAGAGGATGGAGCTGTACTGTTCTCAATTGTGGCAGGTGACAGAACAAGAAGCAAAGGTCTCAAGCTACAGCAAGGGAAGTCTAGGATAGCTATTAGGAAAAAAAACAACTTTCTCACTCAGACGGTAGTAAAGCACTGGAACAGGTTACCAAGAGAGTTTGTGGAATCTCCATCCTTGGAGGTTTTTAAGACCTAGCTAGACAAAGCCTTGGCTGAGATGATCTAGTTGGGGATGGTCTTTAAGCAAGGGGTTGGACTAGATGACCTCCTAAAGTCCATTCCAACCCTAATTTTCTATGATTCTATGATTCTAAGGGAGTACAGAAAAAAAGATTCCTCTCACCTTGCTCCGTAGTATAAGCCCCATCACAAACAACCCATACAAGATACTCTTGCAAAAAAGCATCAGGTACACAAAATACCCAGTTCTGGAACTTCTCTGGTACAACTCTGAAAGGCAAGGAAGGAAACAATAAATCCAAACCAACAGGGAAATGGAAGGTTTCTTTGGAGTCTTTACCCAGCCCTGTTTAGGAGAATAAATTTTAATGCTTATCTATAAACTCTGGTGGTGATCTATGTGGCTGCCTATGACTCGATCTCCAAGAAGGGTTATAATCCTACTGGATGTCACAAGGTAAAGATAGTTGGCCCTACCTGGAATAGATTTGAAGACTGCTAAAGAGAACCTAAGAATGTGAAGACCTCATCCTGGTAACTCAAGGAGTGAGACCATTCCCTCGGAGACAATACTAATCCCAGCACTCTCCTTTAAGGGATTGATAAGCATTAGGGAAGGGTGTGGACACCTCCGTGGGAGATGCTCTCCCCTCTGAGTCAGTACTGAATTTCCCACTAGATGAGGGGTGCACTGCTGCTGAGGGTGTAATGTTTTAGCAGAGAGAGAGCTGGAGTACTGAACATTTGCACATAGTAAAAGGATTTTTGTAGGTGTAGGCCTGAGCGCGCACACACCACCCATGCTCACTTTTGTACAACCACATCCACATAGGCACACACACATACCTCTGTGCACCAATAAACATGTGTACACACATATGCCCCTGCATACACACTTATACACATGCACATCTGCATGCCTGTGCATGCCCCCACATGCATGTTGCCACATTGGATACACAAGCACAGAAATACTTCTATATATCCAACATACATATGAGGCTGCCTGCACACACATATATAAATCCATGTTTCATGACAGCATGAACTTAAAAAGAGAAAAGGGTTTTTTTTAACTGACCTTCAGTGACACTGCAACCTGAAAGCAGAAGAAGAAGAGTGACAATTAGTACCTGAGTCCAGACATCTGTCCCACTAATAGAGAACTCCCAGCTCCCACAACTATCTGTGGGTGTGGGGAGGAGGGCTACATCTCTATCTTCCTGTTTGGAGGAGACCTGGTTTGGATTCCTTGGCCTGGTCTCAGCTTCCCAAGGGCTGGCGAAGGCTAGGAGTGTTGCACAGAATGGCTCAAAGGCCATAAAGTGCAGCAATGTGTTCTGGTTTGCAGGAGCCCAGTATGCCAATTTCTATGTTCCTATTCTTTCTTTCAGGCTAGCAGTGACCCTGGTACTAGAGGCCTGGGGTGCTGGGCATGAGAACAACTTTCTAGTCTTACTGCTACATCCAGGGCTGGGAAGGCTATATGGATCAGGCTCAATACCTTGACAGATTTCCTGCTTTGGACTCACCTGCTACACCTTGAATGGCTTTAGGATATATTTTTGGTGTTGAATCTTTGCCATAGAAGCTGACAAGACACTGGAAATTGTTCTTGGGGTTGAACCACTCCTGGCTGGGGATCCTCAGGCGGCTGGTCAGGGAGTACATCTTTGTTTGGTTTTCCCGGGTGGCATGCTCATCTGTCCCCACACCCTCTGTCCTCTCACCACCATTGACTATCCAGGTCACCTTGATGTGGTCGGGGTAGAAGCCTGTGGCCACACACACCAGTGTAGCCTTTTTCTTCTCTTTGATCTCCTTCTGTGATGGGGCAAAGATGGCCACTTCGGGCTCTGTGATATTGAGCCCATCCTCTGGAACAGAAAGCAGCATGGCCACAGAGCTTAGCACAAGCACCCATGCCCTCCCCTGTGTCAGAAACCCCCTCCAAGTCACCAATTAAACCATGTGGCAGAATAATCAATGAATGGAGATTCTGTGCTACCTTTTGGATTCCTCAAATGGGGCCCAATATTTTAACCCCAAACAGAAGTACATTTACATTATATTTTATACATTGAAGTAAATTTATAATACATTTTTAAATATTTTGGATCAGAAGCTGAACCTGTAGTCACTCTGTAGGTGCCACTTCCACTGAAGTCATGGACTTTCACTAGCTGCAGAATCTGGGTCTAGTATTTGGCATATATCAATACCAGGTAAATGTACTTTCTCTTTGTCTGTCTGTTTGTCTGTCTAGTCCTGTCCTGAGACCTATTTTTCTTTCATCACTTGGTGTATCGCAGTACATTCTCTTTCACTTCAGAATGAAGCCTTTAAAGTAAAGCTTCATGCTCGCTCAGTTTGATTTCCAGTCCCTCAGCAAAACCCCTGCTTTTACTCCCAGTTTGAAAAAGGGGGAAAGAAAAAAAATAGAGTGCAGCAAGACTTCCCAACCCCCTCCCACCAAATACCCCAAAGAAGTTTGGAGCCCAAGAGTAAGAAAACACACCCTATAGATCACCTTTCCTTACCTAAGACAGTCAGCTTAGTTCCTGTCCCAAAATGCTGCTCATATGAAGAGCACAGAGCCACAGAGATGTAGTAAAACTGCCTCTGCTGCCCATATAGCCTAAGGCTCTTATACTTCTTACTCAGGCCAAAGTCTGACTGAAGTCAATGACAATTTGCCTAAACAGGGGCCACAGGACTAGACCTGCAGAGTCTCTTCAAGGAATCAGGAAGAATCCATGTTGTACAAGCCCATTTGGCCATGAAAGGCATATGAGGCAGCTACTGGACTTAGGTGTGGAATAGATGATTCTATTATATTCAGCTTAAGTAGCTGAAAATCCCTAAATGCATCTAATCTTGTAACATAACATCATCTTACCCTTAAGACTAAGTCATAAAAGATGAATGAAGAGGAGGACGACTCACTCTTTTTTTGCATTAAGTATTTTTCAGGGCCTCTAGCAGGGTGGATTAGAATTACACTTAGGTGCCCAAATCCACTTAAGCACCTAATAAGTGGAATGGAATCTGGCCCTTGGATTCTGCACTTTGACCCTGCTCCCCATTTCACAGGGCTTATTGTCTTCATCACTTGTAGTCCTAAGTTGTCCTTGACTCTGCAGTGGGCAACTGCGCTTCCTTCACCAGGCAAATCTGTTCCTGAGTCCAGCCCCTTCTGACTCTCAGCAGCTTTTGTGTATAGGGTTCTCCTAAACTTTTGTTTCTAGGGCCTTTGTTTTTTCCTGTCTGTCCTGCCATTTCTGAAAGAACTGAACTTATTTCTTCTTTCACTCATATTATTTCTTCAAGAGACTGATATTTGCACAAGGATGGAAGAAGTAGCGTGTGACAATGAATTAGGCTCTGTGGGCCTCATGCAAAAGAGCTCAACTAAGATAAAAAACATAGTCAAGAGCTTAGCAAGTTGAGTGACAGGTTCTGTTCCTCACTCTGCCACTGATGCTGAATGAGACCTTGGATGAGCCATTTAACTTGTGTGTGTCTGTCTCCAGCTGAATAAAATGCAAGTCATGATGTCCAGTCCACCCACACTCATAAAGAGCTTTGAGATCTATGGATAAAAATATTCTATATAAAGGATATTAACACAGATTTTTGTAATCCTATTCCTCAACTACATTATTAATTGAATACATGCTATGAGTACTTGAGCATTTGTGTGTGTATGTGTGCATGTGGTTTAGAATAAACCTATAATTTGGCTGACTGAATTTTTTTCACTACTAATTTCATTGGAAAAACCCAGAATATTTCTGGAACCACATTAGAAGGAACCCTTCCAGCCCCAAACTTCTGTGAATTGGTGTGAAACAAAAATTGCTTCATTCAAAATTATTCACAGTGAAGATTTCCCACTTTTTAGTTAGCCCAGCCACTCATCCATCTCAGGGTCTCTTCTACTTGGCATAACAGCAGGATTATGTGAATTCCACCGGTGTATAATGTAACCAGGAATGTGTGAAATAGAATGGAGAACATAAGAAACAAGGCTGAATACTAGACACTTCCCTATGATGAGGGCTTCTCAGGCTGTCTCTGCAAATAAATACATTCTGGCTGTCTGCATGTGCACAGAATTAATGGAGAAAAAAATTGTTTGATTACTTGTGTTTTACTTTCTCTGCCTAAGCAGTGCAAGGTTATGCCTTGCTGTACGTACTTCTTGAGCTACGGGGTTTCCATGAATTGATTTCCATTGGGAGGCAGTTTGAAGGCTCTCTGCACTAGGAAATGTTTCCTTGAGTCACCATATGAATGTTTTCCCTTTAATTGAATTCTGTTCCCTTTATCTCCCCTCAGGACTCCACAGGGCAAATTGATTAATCCTCTCCCTCCTTGGTATTTACATTCATGTCTGGTTTTTTTTTCTTTCTTTCTTTCTTAGGAATCCAGCATGCTCTTCTTGAATATGCACAGCTGGACCTGTCCCAGGCAGGTTGGGGACATTCAGAAGAGAATTATCTTCCTAATCACATTGATCAGCCAGAAACAAACATAAGGGGGTGGAATCCAGACACTTTTAAAAATCAATGTTAATTTTGCCTTTGATTCAGAATTTTACCTTGGTTTTTTTTTTCACTTTCCTTTCATGAATCCTGCCTCCCCAAGGAAAAAAAAAAGTTTTTTGTTGGCTTTTGCTGTTCGGGGGAAATGCATAGATACTGAGTGTCTGCTAAGACATCTGACCCAGAGGCGTAACTATCTATTTCCACACCCTGGGCCAAATGGAGGGGGAATGTTGTGCAGAGAAGGGTTGGGGTTTCAAGCAAGTCTTATCACTTCCAGAGACTCAAAAGACCCCTGCTGCTGCAGTGCAGAGTCGTGTACCATGGTTGCAACATCCAACTCTGTAGGGGCTCAGGGATGCTGCTGCTGCTGCACAGAATACACCCCTCCCCTGCCACCGCATCCCTGGCTCCCAGCATGTTTGATGACCCTGCAGTGAGAGCTCCCCAGGGGCCACCATTCTCATGCCCCCTCTAAGGCTGTATCTGGGGTGGGTGAGCCTGTATCTGCCCCTAGTTAGGCTATTGACCCGACCATAAAATGAAATTTCTGTTTTCCCTTACCTAGAACTGTGAGTTGGGTCCCGTCTCCAAAGTATAGCTGTGCACCATAACCAGAGCACAGCGTTTTCTCCCTAGTACCAATGACCCCTCTCCTGGCAACAGGGCTCCTCCCCACTCCTTTACTTTTCCTTATTAAGTGTTCATCTCCTTTTCCCTCTCTGTCTCATCTTCTGTCATCTCCTCACTCACCACCCTGTGAACCCCGCTTGAGATCAATTCATCCAGAAGCAAACTGAGATAGCTGTCACCATAAGTTTGCTTTTCTATCCCAGACTCTTTATCCCATTTCTTTTTTTCTTTCCCCCTTACTCACCCAAGACGGTCAGCCGTGTCCCTTCACCAAAGTATTGGGTGCTTGCTCCAGAACACAGCCTCTGAGAGCTACTCCAAAACTAGCTCTCCTGTCTGTCTCTCCCCTCTGCTCTGCCCAAACCGCACAAAACCACCCTGCAGGCCTGAAGAGCTGGTCAGGGCAGAGCCCTTTCAGTGGATCTGGGTGAAGTCTTTACTATGTAGCAGCTGGGTCTTTTGCCTTTGAAGCAGTACAGGATTCCTCTGGCTGGAACCTTTTCTAGTTTTATATAACTCAAACAATGAAACAATCCCCATTCCACACTCCACTGCCAACCCCACAGGCTTCCCTCATTATTTAGTTTCCTCCTATTCATCCTGCAAGTATTCTGACCTTCACATACACATCCTAACTGAGACACTCCCACCCTGTTATGAAAGTTAGGTCTTTCACTCACCCAGAACGGTCAGTCGAGTTCCTGTCCCAAAATACTGGATGTCTGTGGAGCACAGCTGTGCATTGTAGTGCCAGAACTGCACATTGCCACACTGGGCCACTTCCCAACACAGCCTATTGTTAACCCTTACAATGCTGGCCTCTTCTAGAGCAGCAAGCAACAGTGTACTGAGGAAAAATTAATGTACATCCATCCATTCTCCATCTATCTATGCTTTTATTTAGCTATCTAACTGTCTGTCTGTACATGTCTGAGCAGGATTTAGAAGATTAATTACCTGCATCTACTTCCTAACGGTGACTTGGGTCAGATCTCAGATTTCAGATGACTCCACATCATCCTACCTTCAGTCAAGCAGCTCACTCCTGACTCCTGCCTTTAGGTTCCAGCATTATCAAACATCCCAGGACTTGATGCTTATCCTGTGAGCATCTTCTGCACCACTCCCCACCCTCATTACACTCCTAATCCATTCTTTTTCATCATGCATCCAGCTCCCTGCGCAGCTTTATTCTTTATGTATGTCCATGTCCCACCTCAGCCCTCTTCTTACCTCTTTTTCTGACACACATGACCCTTTAGATATTAATGGGACACAGAGACATGTGAGTTCTGGATGCCGCATAGCCCCTGCGTAGGTGTAGTCTAACTGTGGAGGCCTAGTTGGACACGGGGGTCATTTCTAGAGGAGTCCAGACAGGACACTGCATGAGCATGGAACATGGTTACCAGGGAGTCTACCAGATGAACACCACCATCCAAAATGCTGGCTGTTATTCTAGTACCCAAGAGCTTCCCCTTTCCTTCTCTTATTAGATGTGAGGTCTTCCTAAATTCTTCCATTCATCACAAGGGATTAGACCCATTCACTCAGGCTCCCTTTCTGCCTACCTGCCTTCCTTCCATCCTTCCTTCCTGATCTCAGTATCAGTAATCTTATCAACAACATGGCAAGGAAGAGCTACTCAAGTTAACCCATCAGTTAGCTGTACCCAAGGCGTGCCCAGTCGTCATGATATGGTTAGTTAGTTTATTCCTTTTTCAACCCCTCATCATCATCTCCCCCTCTCTCTCCCTCAAGACCTTCTCAGTATATTTGCCAACCTGTAAGTGCTGGCTCAGCATGAGCCACTGAGCTGATATCTCTTACCCAAAACAGTGAGCCTTGTTCCTTCTCCGAAGTATGGTATAGAAGTTGTACACAACCTGGTTCCCTCATACACAAAGCCTTCTCAAGAGGAGGCAGATGCCACAGTGGAAGAGATGTGCTCTCCCTCCTCTCTATTATCCGTACAACCTGTCCCTTCCCTCATCTCCCAGTGACTCCCCATCCCCTGGAGGAGCCATTCTGACCTCTGGCAATGGGGTGACCTGCCTGTTTGGGGTGCTGGGTACACCAATGGATATCTAGAACCATAGACTATGTGTGACCATCTTCCCATTCCAGTCCTCCCCCCACTCCTTCCTTCTTACTGCTCCTGACCACAAAGAATGGTGGTAGACAAGGATCAGTGGCCTGTCTGTCCTCCCAATGGGAACTGCATGTATTCTGTGTGTGCATGGGGCTGGTTTTAATTGTCCTGATCAGCGGCATTTCTTTCCTTGGGCTGGATCCCACCCCACACCTCTTATTCCAGCACCTAGCAGATCTGACTGCTAAGATGCCCTGGCTGCTCTTTTGCATCCTAACATTCTGCTTCCTGATAGCTAGGTGCCCCTAGTTTGGCTGACTGTATCCACTCACCTAACACAATCAGTCGTGTCCCTTGTCCAAAATTCAGTGGTGAAGTGTTAGAACACAGTGTGAAACCCCTATAGCCAAAAGGAAGAGCTCCCAAAGGCAGAGGCTGCCCCTAGAGGAAAAGCTCACGGGAGCCTCATTCCTCTGCTCCCACTGAGTTGCAGAGTCCCTGTAAGTGCTGTGTATAGGAGCCCTCACACAAGGAGAGTGGTCCCGATTGTGCTCTCAGAGCATAAGCAGCTCACTGGCTTGTGCCAGCAGGCAGCTGTCCCCCTGCTATGTCCCAAAAGGCATAGACCTATCCCTAATCCCTTCTCTAAGACTTTCCCTCCATCTGCTCATGCTATGACCTCTTGTTCTTTGTTTCCAAGTCTGCAGATAATCCCTTGTCATCTATATTATCCTCTTGGAGGGATTTTCAGACTGACCAAGTCTCTGCCACAACTTGAGCAATCTTTCAGCCGGGGGACATGACTTGATCTCCTGATGTCCTTCTTCAGACACTCCAGTCCTCAGCTACTGAACTGATGACTGCCTAGGCCAGAGCAGTGCCTCATGCCTGGATTAATCTGTAACCTCCAGATTCATTATATTTAGTGCAAGGAGGCATACACCTAGCAAAAACCCTTTTCTTTTCTCTCATCCCTTCCTCAAACAACTTCCACACTCACATTCTCCCCATATGTCTCTGCCTCTGCCATAGTCCAGTTTCTCCTCTGCTGTTTCTTTGCTCACCAATTCTCTGTTTACTTCTAAGCCTGTCTTGGGAACATGAATAACTAAGGATGGCTCTCTTCCGACCACTCACTGAAGTCAGCGTAACTGGTGGCCAAAGTTAGCCAGGGAGATTAGAGCTAAAATTACGAGGTTAACATTCAGTATGTAGAGGCAAATTTTTCCAGAGCAAGAATTCAAAATTTCCCTTTATTTGGCTCACAGATACCTTGTAAGATGCATTTCCTTACCTAAGACAGTCAGCCTGGTCCCCTCTCCAAAATTCAGCGGTTGATTGTTAACACAGCCGATTTGCTTGCTGCTAAAACCCCCGGGCAGCAGTCAAATGGCTGTGATGACACTGGGAAGAAGGGAGGATACTCCTTTGGAAGGCACATTAAACTGCTTGGGAGGAGACATTAAACTGAGTTCCCTTCTAACAAACTTTGCCAGGGCTTTCCAGGACAAGACTGAAGCCTCTTGGGGCATTTTTTGAAGAGCAGAGTAGGAGGGAGGCATGGTTATCCAGACAATATTGCTTCTCTTTCTGTTAGATGCCCCTGTAAAGCTTAGGATGATAGGAGAGCAGGGCTAGAAGGGTCCCCACAGGATCATCTAGTTCAGCCCGCTGTTCAAGGCAGGCTCACCCCTGACTAAACCATCCCAGCCAAATGTCTGCCTAACCAGCTTTTGAACATTTCTAAGTATGGAGATTTCACAACTTTTCTAGGTAGCCTGTTCCATAGCTTGAGGCTATGTGAAAGCTATAGGTGAAATGAGACCATTAACTACATTAGTTCACACAGTATTATATATTTTCTGCTATTTGAAATGCTTTGATGTGATTGGGGAAGTATCAGTCAATGAGAGAAAAACGTCTCGTCTTTCTGTGCCCATCTATCCCTGAATCCTGATCCATTGCAGAGTATACAGGTGCCAGGAGAGACATCAGGACCCTCCTGCCCGAACCCTCAAAATTGGCGTAACCCTTTCCAAGTGGCAACCTGCAGTCTACTCACCCAGGGGTCCATGACATATATTTCTCTTACCTAGCACGGTGAGTTTGGTGCCCTTGCCGAAGTACGCTTCAGAGTATGAACACAGTGATAGAACCACTACCTGCAAACACATACCCTTCTCCCAGGAGGCTGCTGTTTCTTGTACTCTTTTTGTACAGTTGTATTCTTTCCCCCCCCCTTCCTCAAGTCCTGAATCTACTCTGGCAAAAAGTCATCCTGTCTAATGTTTGCCAATGTCTTGGGATGTGCATGTTGGATTCAGATTAGAGGAGTAAGAGACAGAGAAGAGCTCCTCTCTTCCTTACAGTCCATTCTCTCAGGTTTTGTCCCAGCCCTGGCAGCCTGCCTGAGGACAGGGGCTCTTTTGCCTCTCTGCACCTTTGTGAATGGTTCTCATGCTCTCCCTAAGCTGCCTTTTAGCCAAGCAAGTACATTCATTTAATCCTGCCTCCTGAAGCTTTCAATTGACCCTACTCTGAAGTCCCCTAACTAAAGGAACCTCTTTGGCATAGGAAACACAACGGCCTGGAGAAAACTTACCGAGCACGGTCAGCTTGGTGCCATCACCAAAGTACTGCTGTGTATTTGCACAGTGCTATAAAGAGGTTTCAGAATCTCCTACCCTCAGGTATATGATTAAGAGCCCATAGGGAGTCTGTCAATTGGCCAAGGGGGTCTGGAATATACAAAGAGACTCAGCAAAGGACTCTTACATGAGATAATACATAGCGAATCTATCTGTCTACCTGTCTATCTATCCATGTGTGCCTGTCCTTCTGAATAGACAGGTCTTGGATAGCACAGGAATAGCACATTCTGACCCTTCAGGTCCCGTCCAGCCTGCAGACCGCATATTTCTGGAATTCATATCTGTATCCCACACCACAAACCTTTCCTCTAGACTCTACTCACAACAAATCTACACACCCAGTCTCTCATTTACTCTTGTCAAAAGTACTTCATTGGATGCCCTGTATTTAATAGCTTAATACCTTTTCCTTACCTAGTACAGTCAATCTTGTCCCGGAGCCAAACTGTGGTGGATTTTGATTCACAGTGCTACAGAGACCACCTCAAAATATGCCCCTCCCCAGAGTAAGGATGGAGGAAAGTGGAAAATGTCATAGTGATGTTAGTGATCTTGTCAGCACGCAGGTTGGAGTGGACTTGTAATTGAGGACAGTTCAAAAGGGTGAGAAGGTATTTTCTAGTGGTGAGATTGAGTAGCCAGTGGCATTGTCTCCCAAAGAGAAGAGGTGGAAAGTCTACCACATGGATACTGAAAACACAGTGGGGAGGAGGGCTTGATAGGGTATTTCCTACCCTTTGTTCCTAGAAGTCACTTACCTAGGACGGTGAGCCTGGTCCCCTCTCCAAAGTACACGATGTTGCCAGAACACAGTGCTGGTAGGCTTGGCAAAATCAACTACAGTTTTTTTCTTGGGGTGGCTCAGCCACCTGGCACTTGGAAATCCCACAACACAGCTCCCTCCATGAAGGAAGCTTTGAAAGGCTGTGGGAGGACTAGAAAGGAAGCGATGCAGAAACAAGGTTGCTACATGATGTGACTCTCACTGACGCCTCTTGCTTCTTCACAGAAGATGTCTGCCTGATGAGGATTGTCTTGTCCTGTGGAGGAGTCCTATAGATCAAGAAACCATGGGATGAGCTGAACGGGGCCTCCTATACCAGGACAGCCTCCACTGGGAGGGTTGGCTAGGAGTCTGTTTCCGCAGGCCTGACCCAGGACAACCTACAGATTTTGGGTGCATGATAGCTTGAAACTAAGCTGGCAACCCTTAGAGAAGCTATGGACACCAGAAAACAACGCTCTGCTGTGTTTTGCGCAGCTCTCCTTGTTGAGGGCATTCCCCAGGGACCTCCAAACCTGTCTGCAAAGGGAGGTAAGTTTTTGTAAAGGCCTCCCTGTAGAATGTATCATCGTGCCCTGCTGTAGCACTACATTTCAGCCTTCTACAAAAACAGCCCCTCCTTCAGTCCCGCCTCTGCCCCTGCTGCACTGGGAGGGGACATGTTGGGGACTGTGTTCATACTGACTGAGCTGAGGAAGAGGATGACGGTGGTTGGGGTTACCATACCACACAGACACCTGGCCGGATAGAGGCATTTCTAGGATTCCCTACGGCAGCAATTTGCTGTGCTGTCTCCCCCGCTCCTTACTTCCACTTGCTAAGAGAACCTAGTACTTATATCAGAGGAGGAGGGCCAGAGGAGGGGCTGGAAACCACACAATTACCCAAACAAGACACTTTTACAGAGACAATCATGCAGATCCACATAGAGACATGGCTTTGAGCACAAGGTGCAAATAGTTAACAATGAGTTGTACACAGAGACACAAATACACCTAAAAAGCACATGCAGGCATACAGATGAGTGAGGAAATAGGGGTAAATGAGTAGAGCAACGAATACCCCACAGCTGCTGAGTCAGGGCTGGAGATTAAATGTAAGTCCCATGGGAGACAGAAACATGGTCATTCTTGGCCAAACAACCCCCCCACAAATGTGTTCATGGTACTGGGCAGTAAATGGTCACAGGAAGTGTTATTTGACAAAACATGGGTAAAGTGTTTTCAGGAACAATTTTTTTTGCCTGTCTCTGGAAACTTGGACAGGATGGAGATGTACACACACTCACCAGAAGCCCTGGAAATGATGCAATCACATCTCTGAATCCTGTCTTAGTAGGCAGTGCTCCTCCAAGATCCCCAAGGTCAAGTACAAGTACTGAGAAGACACTAAGACCTAAATCCTCGTTACTTTTCATGCCTATGTGGGTGCATACACATTTGCTTTAATGCACAGTAGTCCATTGTACTGCACATTAAAGTGGAGCATAAAAATGTGTTAATATGCTAATGCACAGTAGAATAGGCTACTGCACATTAAGCATCACCTAAAAGGTGTGCACTTGTGCTACTGTACATTAATGCAGCCTACTGTACATTTATTTAGTACCTCATATTTAATGCGCATTAGGAAAAGTGCATGAATGCATGTGTAGACATGCCTGCTGGCAATTATATCACTGTGTAACTGCAGCCTTTGGCACTTATGTGCAGTTTGGGGTTGTCCATGCTAGTCTAGCAAGCATGTTCAGTTGGGCTGAGATCTGGCTGGGCAGCTGCACAGTTACATAGCATGGCTTAGGTATGTGCATAAGGCCATGTCAGTCTATTTTAGCCCCAGAATAACACAGCTAGCCCATTTTAGATGGAAGATAGCCTATCCACCTTTTAATTTGATACCCCACTGGTTAGGACACACACCCATGCAGCAAGAGACCCAGATTCTAAGCTCCCTCATCCAGAGAGGGTTCAAAATTGTATTTTATCTTCAGAGCAAAGCACTCTCACCACCTAGCTCTGAGCCAGACATCATCTAAATCACTTTCCCAGCCTTTCTTTTGAAGCTGGCCAAGGGCAGGAATTATATGGGAGGAGGAAACAATGAAAGAAGAGGGTACGTGGTTCAGTGACATGGGTGCTGTCCTGGGTTTTACCCTAGATCCTGTTCCCTAGTAGGGCAGGATCTTTCCTGGTGCTGTTTATCAATTTTATCCAATGAATAGGAAATGCGAAGTTCAGTGGCTAGCTTCAAGAGGAGGACTAGAGAGGGAGGCGGGCAATAAGAAACTGCCCAAGAAGTGGGTAGAGATGAGATGTGTATCCCTCTATAAAAAACACTCACCTTGAGCCATAAAGTGTTCTGTTTGTAGGGTTTAAAAAGGAAATGAGGTCAGGGCAACCCAACAATTACTCACCTTTTTTGAACAAAGTCCTGAGGCTGCTTCTCAACAGGAAAAGGGTTAGGAAAGCTGAGGGAGAGCTATGCAATGTGACCATGAAGAGCCTAGTATACACTGGCCCACTGTGGGAGTTGGACATCCTTTCTTCCATGGGAATGAATCTGATGATATCCCTCAAAATGAAATGATAGCAGTGAATATCAGCCTTAACTGAAAATGAGACAACCACTAAATTCAGGGCAACGGTCCAGTTCAACCCTGGAGAAATCTAAACAGGAACTGCAGTATATCAGGAGAGATGGGAACTAGCAGACAAAGCTGAGTGGGGCACCTGGGACAGGAATAATGTGGGGAGCTGCAGAGCAGGACTGGAGGACACTAGCAGAGCATTGTGGGGAGCCTAAGCCTAGAATAGTAATGGAGCAGGGGCCTGCGGGGAAGGACCAAGGGGCAGAGGCATAACTGGTAATGTTTGCAACCTGGTCAGCTGCTGCAGGTTGAGGCGTCAGCATGGCCAGCAGCCAAGGAGTTAATGAAGCAGCTGTTAGGTGCAGGGACCCTGTCCCTGCCATCCAATGCAGCCCCCCTGTGGCTCATCCCCATTGACCATGCAGTCAAGGTAGTGGTTGCAGCAAGGGGTTATATTAACCTCTTGGCTGCATTGACACCCTCTCCCACAGCAGTGGGGGTCCCTGAGTTCTATGAGTATGGTAAAGGGACTAGAGCTGATGAGGAGACTAGGGACATGAGCTCCCAGCTGCTCCACCTGCAGAGGCAGTCCCACTATCTTAATGTCACCAATTCTAGTCACCAGCGGCAAGGGACAGCCCTAGATTTGGTGGCAGAGTATAATAAATTGGGATGCTATTATTGTTTAACTGCACGATTAAAATTGTGATTAATAGCAACTTTTTTAAATCTCGCAATTAATTATGATTATTTTTTTAATCATTTGACAGCCCTAATGTTTATACATGAGAAGTCACGCTACCTGATTGATTAATCCTGTTTTGGCATCAGACTACGAAACTATGCATGGATGGAAATCAAGGCTTTACGCAGTGCTGCTATTGTGCTGCCATCTCCTGGTACATGGAGCTCCTGGCTTAGATCATTGAGTAGGGAAAGGAGAGCCCAGTTTCTATGATCCATTTAGACCCCTCTGAGAAGGGAGGGTGGGAAGCGCGTAGGGTCAGAAATGGTGTCATGTCTAGGGGCAGGTTTTCTGATGTGTGTCACGCGCAGGGGCTTGCACAACAGTTGTGAAAGCAGTGTCAAGGTATGTGACACCCTGTTTATTGTTTGTACACCACAGAGAAAGCAACTGTCCTAGACAGGCCTCCAGAGAGAAGAAGACCTGCCTTGCCTGACAGGCAGAACATACAGTGACTTCCCAGTCACTCAAGCCTCCAAACGTTTAACCGCATGCAAAATTCAGCCCCCAAGAGCTTTGCAATCGGAACTGCCTCTGCCTTTTTCATTGTGCCTTGGTGTAATATTAAACCCTGCTCTCCACATCCGCTGTGCTCTCTGCCCCTCACCACATCCTCTCAGCTCTCGGCTTCTCTAAGCTCTGCCTCCTTCCATCTTCAGACAACTTGACTTGAGTGAAGTTGACTTGCTCGTGCTGTGAGAAGTCAGGACTTCAATAGATTTTCAAGGAAAAAGACCACTGGTTTGGGAAATGGTCTGAGTGTCTTTTTTGGGTAGCATTGACTGAAAAGCCTTAACAATGGGTGTTAAGGGGCACGCTGCTGTGGAGATGGGTACATGTGGCTCAGTAGGACACACTCTTAATCAGTACTGGCCTAAGCGTCTCATTACAGTCCTAGAGGAAAAGATCTGTCTGGTACAAGTGGTCAAACCAAGGTCCAAACTATTTCCAACCACTGAAAATCCCAGGCCAAGCAGTTGCAGGGCTACCTACTTTATAGTGGACTAGCCCACTTTTGTGGTGTTTCATGCAACATGCTCCTATCAGGGACCATCACTCACCATCCCATCCTACATGTGCCTCTGTGGCATCAGGAGGCTGCTGCATAGACCCATTCTCCCTTTGCCTAGCTGTCCTGTTCTCCCTTTCTATCTTCTGATGTATGCATCCCAGGAGGTTCTTCATGACAGTCATGCACTTCCTGGTACAGGCCACCATTACCCTTTGGTCAGTTGTGCAGAGCCAGCTGACACAGTTCCTTTATGGGCAATGGAAAACCATACCACTAGGAGGGTGTTGTTGAAAAGTGGCCTTTTGGTAGAGGTGGCCTGTACAGTCAACCCTAAGTCATAGAATTATAGACAATGAGATTGGGAAGGAACCTCAGGAGGTCATCTAGTTCAGTCCTTCCCCTTGAGGGATTCCAGTCAGTAAAAAGCTCCATTTATTCTCTGCTCAGCTTCATTTCAGGCAAAGGAATGGGACACACAAATAAAATGAACTATCTGGAGAAAATAACAGCTGAGTCAGTAGATGGACAGTTGCTGTAGGTCACCAGAGCCATGTAAAGCAGCCAAAGCATACTCTCTGGTTCAGTGTTTCTTCCTTCTTACATACTAACAGAACATTGTCTTAAACCATGTGTAGCTGCCACCCCAGTACTCTCTGCATCTGGTTCAAAGAGACCCATTTCCCTTAGATTTCTAGAAAGCAGAAATGTAAAAGCCCTGATGCAGTAGGTTGGTACCTTGCCTGGATTGTTCTGCAAGATCTATCCTGTAGCACATGAGTCAAGTGATGGGGTTCCACCTTTTGCTCACAAAAGCCATTCAACTTAAAATCACTTGTGTTAGGAAACATTGTTTGATGGTCTATCAAAATAGTCCCTTCTACTTACATTCACTCCATAAACCATACAATCTCCTCAGAAAGCTAAAGTCCTCTCCTCTTCTCAGGATGTATGCCCATTTTTTGATGCATGTAGAAAGTCAGTCAATGTATGGCAAGGAGAAAGTTCATTATTTTTTAAACTTTTCTTCATGTGTTTAGAAGACTCTCAAATAGAAACATTTCTGTTGGATAGCAGGAAGTCTTTCCTAACAGTGACTGTCTGTTTGGCTGCAAAAGACATGGCCTTTCTTCTGAGTATGCAGAACATAACCCTGGCATGAAAAAGAGGGACCAGGCTGTAGGTCTTGGCCCTTGACTAGCATGCTCAGTTCCCACTGTCGCTTTGAATGAGTGCTCTGCCACTACCAACCCAATCAGAAACCAATGGGACAGCTTACCTTAGCTTTCCACATCAGAGCACTCACAAGGAAGGCATAGAGTACAGCTTTCCCCAAAAGTATCACATAAGTGAGCCTTGCAGAGTTTCCAAATTGCAGATAGGACTCTGTGAGTCATAAAGTGGTGATTTAAACAATTACTGTATAAACAGACGTGTATGAATCTAGTGTCAACTTTCCAAATAAATCTTCAGTGAGGAACAGTATCTTATCATACATACATGGCTCCCACAAGAACCCAGTTAAATCTGAATCACATGGTTTGGGGCTTTGTCATGTTCATGATTTTCATTGGCTTTGTAAATGCCTTTAATGCCTTATGAAGCCATCCGTGTAGCCAAATATTAGGGTCTGGCCTTTGGCTGGTATTACCACCATTTGGGAATTGCAGTACTGTTGAGAGACTAAACCCGATACTCACAAATTGCTCCCTGAAGTATTAAAGGAGTAAGTAAAAGATGCAGACCCTCACAAGTAAACATGAATGCATAGAGCAAAGAAGACTCAGCAGACACCCATTTTGAAAAGGGCATTTAGCAGGTCATGGCAACAGTCTTGGGTTTGATCTAAGATCCTAATATTACTATTATTTAGCCACGTGGACAATATATCTTCCATTCATGGGCTTTGTGCTAAGGATGAGAGAAGCTGGCAACTCACTATGCTGTTTTTAATTATAGTAAAGAGAGGGGAAGAGGAAGGGAGAAAATTTGTCTGGATGAGGAAAGCCTTACAAAAAATTAGAAGGGGAGAAAATGGAGTAGACATACAAACACATATATTTACATGTGTGCATGCATGCACACACACATGCTCAAGAAGAACACTTTCTGTCATATGCAGATTTTTACCTTTTTTTTAGTTTTCTTCACCTAAAATACAGGACATTTTAGGTCAGAAGTGCATGTTTTCTGTTTTTGATCAATAGAAGGGTTAATAAAGGAAACATTTCCCCTCCCTTCCCCACCCATATTTCTGGAGCAAGTCTTAGTGAGTAGAAGAGGCATTTGAATTCCCAGAGAGAGACATGCAGTGAAAGACGACACTTATCAGCAGGGATGCTGCATCCTGTAAGAGAAAGAAAAGGATATAAGTCACACCTTTTCACAAAATTTGCAGAATAGAGACATTGGGGTTTCTGAACTGTTGTACATAGATGATATTAAATTATTCTTACTCATCATATTGAGACTGTAGTTATCAGAACATTTCCTAATTAAGTTCATAGATTCATAGATGTTAGGGTCGGAAGGGACCTCAATAGATCATTGAGTCCGACCCCCTGCATAAGCAGGAAAGAGT
>NW_005842498.1:458121-462232 GCF_000455745.1 Alligator sinensis | reverse complement strand
GTCTCCCTCTGTGCCCGAAGGATCATTTCCTTAAGGTACAGCCACCCTTCCTGGGCTCCCATCTCTTCAAAACTCCTACTCTGCAGTGCGTCCTTGACTAATCGCCTGAGTTCATTGAAATCAGCTTTCCTAAAGTCTAGCACTTTCACCCTACTAGTTACCTTACCCACTCAACGTTTTATAAAGAATTCTATTATTAGGTGATCACTGTCCCCCAGATGGCTACCGATCTGTAGGTCCCCTACCATGTCATCCCCCGTTGCCAATACCAGATCCAGTATGGCATTCCCCCTAGTGGGACCGTGTACCTCCTGTGTCAGGTGGAGGTCCTGTACACAGGTTAGAAACCTGCGTGAGCAGTGGGACTTTGCTGTCTGTGACTCCCAGCAGATATCCGGGTAGTTTAGGTCCCCCATGACTACCGCCTCTTTAGCTTCTACAGAGAGCCTTGAAAATGTGCCTCCATATAAAAATGTATAATGAGAAAATATATCTCTATCTAAAAATATATAACAACAATGATAATAACAATCATGCAAATGTGCAACTTTGTGGAGCAAACACACACTCAACCATGTTCAGGTACCTGTACATATTTCACCCTGAATATACAGGTGCAGAAGTATGCTGTCTCTTTTGTCCTTTGTTTCCTCCTCCCCTGATAGCATTAGTTTTCATATCCACTTTGAAGAGTTTTCTTGTTTCCATGATAATAAAATGCTCTCACCTGCTATACTCTGGAACACTCTCTCATATGTTTTTAGTTCTGAATCACTCTCATAGAAGCTGACAAGACACTGGAAATAGTTCTTGGAGCTGAACCACTCCTGGCTGGGGATCCTCAGGTGGTTGGTCATGGAGCATGTCCATGTTGTGTTGTCCCAGGTGGCATGCTCATCTGTCCCCACACCCTCTGTCCTCTCAGCACCATTGACCCTCCAGGTCACCTTGATGCGGTCGGGGTAGAACTTGGTGGCCACACACACACCAGCGTAGCCTTTTTCTTCTCTTTGATCTCCTTCTGTGATGGGGCAAAGATGGCCACTTTGGGCTCTGTAATATCGAGCCCATCCTCTGGAACAGAAAGCAGCATGTCCACAGAGTTTAATGCAAGCACCCCCCATAGGTGCCAGAAGCCCTTTCATGGTGAAGATGGCATGCCTGCGCAGGGGTGACTATCTACTGGGCCAGATCCTATTCCACCTCTTGGGCATCTATAAGTGTGACCCCATTCCACCTGTCACACTTAGGTACCTAAGTCTACTTACTTATACATCTAGTAGCTGGAACAGGTTCTGACCCAAATTGTCTTTGCTCTTTACAAACCGTTAACTGGGATGACATAGGTGGGTCCCAAATAACTGTCATTACTAATTATTTGCATCCAACCAAGACATAGCAACATGCATAGGCTGCTCCTCAGTCATGGTCCTGGTGCCCTCTTTATCAGAAAACAAGCAGACCCTCAAGACAATGACCAAACTGTTTACTGGGCAGAAAAGGAAAAATATCCATAGATGTTATAAGGCACAAAAGGAAGTGTGTTACCAGTGAACTGTGCGTTACCATTGTAAGTTATGGCAGGCAGCAGTTTCCAAGTGAGTCCTGCATGTTTCAGGAGGCACAATAAGAAATAATAGACAGAGTATTATTCAAAATTATAGCATAGTGGGATAGTTATAGAGACCCCAAGTAGGTATTGGCAAGGAAGGGGTTAATCCCCAGCTCCCTCCTGCTTCTCCATACCCATCCTTACAATCTCCTGCTGGAAGAAGGGTCTCTAGGAAGAGTCCAGATGTTGAGAGGAAAATGTTGTATTGCCATCACCTTTCATAGACACTAGATAGAAACTCTGAGTCATGGGCCAAGCTGTCCTCTATGCTCCACAAACTGAGGACAAAAATTCTGATTTCCCCCTCCAAAAAAACATGCAATGTAATCATGAAACAATAGACAAAAGGTGGGAGCAAACAGACAGGAAGTACATGGCAATAGGTAGATAATACTAGGCAAGAGGAGCATTGTTTACACTGGCTTTTTTTCCTGTATCACAAATCTGCCAAACTCCACTGTGAAAGAAAGTATCTCTTCCTCCCCTGCCTTGCAAGGCATGTCCTGGGGAATATATAAAAGAGGCAGAAAAACAAAGAGAAAGACTGATGGACTGAGAGATGGACAGATTAAAAAAAACCCTGTTACATTCTTTTGGGTGAGCAGTATTATAAGATCCATCTCTAAACTGCTAATGATTGAAGCACATTTTTAAATCTTTCCCTAAAGACTTGTAGCCATGATGTCTAGAATGATTTTTTTCAAAGCACATGATGAAGCAGGCTGCTGTCTATGAAAATGTGTGCAATTTTAAAGAAGTTACTCTCTCAGGTGCCACCCTGCCCTGCGTTCCATTTTTCTTGTTAGTTCTCCTCTGCATTTTGATACTGCCCATTGAATGAGAAACTGCGCACAGGCGGGGAGGGCCTGTTCAAAGGCATTCAAAGGAGATGGCTAGGAGTAATAGGATGACTATTTTGTTCACACTGGGTGAATCTACATGGGCATATTAATGCAATGCAATAAACTCCAGTGCTTATTGCATCTGACTTTATTGCTCCTGGGTGCACGTTCACACATGCACCTGGGATTGCAGTATGTTGAGCTGGGCTGGAGTAGCCCTGGCTGGCAGTGGGTCCAGGGGGTCAGCCTGCCAGCCTGAGGCTGTTTCTCTCGGCTCAGGGTGCTGGATGAGGCACAAGGGTGCTTCCATGTGGGGCTAGCTGGCAGGCAGCCCTGCACTGAAGCACCCTCATGCCCCAGCCAGCCAGGGCAGCGTTTACTTGTACACTGCTGCAGAGTAAATTAATTTACTCCGGGGGTCTAACGGGTGCACATGTAGACACGTGACATTTACTGTGTAGCTAATTAGTCAACTACACAGTAAATGTCTCATATAGACGTGCTGACTGATGCTCTGCAATGGCACAAAACGCTCTCTCCTGAGGAATAAGGACTGGTAACTAAATGCACAAACCTTTAAACTGGGATTGGATTGGACACAGCCCTAGGAAATATTTCTACACTGGCCAAATTATGATGGAAAAGAGGTCAGAAGAGAGCCACAGTGTAGGTCAGGCTGGGGTCAGTCATAGCTTTAGGCTGTTTTAGGACAGAGGGAATTACTGTTCATGACAGATGCATGAGCTGTTCTGAGATGTATTATAACTGCATGCTCCTTGGCAAGGTAAATCACTGCACCTGGTAAGTCTGTCTGCAGTGTTGCTTGCTGTAACTATCACCTCCAGTGTTTTGAATTTTTTATTCCCAATGAGCTTCACTGGCCCACGTTGAATTAGGAGTATGTGTGTAGTACTCCAGGAAGGCAGTGGCTAGGCACCTTTTTATACCTGCCCTGCAAACTCGATAAATAACATCTTCCTCCTCAGGGCAGGAGTCTGTGGTAGAAGCCTTCAGGGGCTCTATATACTTAAGGTCTGGAGCAAAGAAGTTGCCTTATCATTGGTTTTCCATGTCTGTCGTCTGGTTGCACATGGAAGGAGGAAGGCACAGCTACACCTGCCAGTGGGTACAGGCACAACCCCTGCCTGAAACTTGCCCCTTGCTAAGGGATCCTGTCTTGCTTTGAAAACAGGCCCTAGAGGTGCAGAGCTTCTCTTGGTGGGGGCCGAGCTGGAGGGCAAATGAAGCGGAGGAGGGCACCGAGCCCTGGGTGGATGCCTCAGGGCAGCACCAGGGAGGGAGGGGGAGACGGTGTGGAAGGCATGGGGGCTGCGGGGAGGGGAGAGTCTGGGGGCAGTGCTGGACAGACAGATACGGGGGTAACAGGTGACAGCGGAGAGCTTCAGAGCTGGGGTGGAAAAGCAGGAACCAGGGCTTCCCCAGCCCCTGGGGCATGGGTGGCAGCTGTGCCTTTTCTCTTGGCAGTGCCCAGGGCCAGCCTGGCCCTTTACCTAGCGCGGAGAGCCGGGTGCCCTGTCCGAAGGGGGCACGGCTCAGTATCCGGCGGGAGGCCTCCCCCAGCACCGCCAGCCCGGGACGTAGGGGCCGCAGGGACCCGCCGCGCTCCCAGGCGAGCGGGGCCGGGCGGGCCCGGGGG
>NW_005842498.1:454180-457998 GCF_000455745.1 Alligator sinensis | reverse complement strand
CCGAGCCTCCTTCCACGCGTGCACCGCCCCCCCGTGCCACCAAACTACGGGCTTGCACACCCCTGGGCACGAGCACGTGCGAGCCCCACCCGCGACTTCAGGGCTTTTATTGTTGGGGCACCCCCGCGGGGTCAGCCCGCCCCCCGGGCAGCCCAGGAACACCGCTCCCTCCCCCCAGTCAAACTCCAAATGACGTAAAATCACACGACCGATACGCCCTTGCCCCGGCTTTCTAGGGTGGCCAATCATTGAAGACTGAAGTGATACGTCACAATGGGAGGGAGGGTGCTAGGCGCGCGTGACTTAGCGCCGAGCGGGAGGTTGGGTGTCCCCAGCGATTGCCCGCGGCGGCCGGCAGGGGGCAGCCCGGGCCTGCGCTGGGCTGCGGCTGGGGGGCCGCGGGCTCCTGGGCGGGCAGGATCAGGGCGGCGTGTAATCGGCGTGGGCAGGGCCCTCCCCTCCCCCGGGTTGACCGGGCTGCACGGCTCAGTCCTGCGTGGGCGGGAGGGGGGCAGGGACACAGCCCTTGCTCTCCCTCTGTGCGCGTTTTGCAGGCTGCTGTACTGGGGACTGTCCCCGCGCACCTCTGCTACTGCCAAACAGGCAGAAGTCTACTTCCCCTTGGACATTTGTATGGCAGCTTTCTAGCCCCTGCGCTGGCATTGTTGGCAATACTGCATAGTGATTCAGCTGGCCCTGCAGTGGGTTGCATAAGCACGCACACATAGACTGGGCTTGCACAATAGGCTATGAATTGGCCTGCTACATGTACATACCTATGCATAAATCAGGAGAAAGCATGGAGAGGAGGGGCAGATGCACCTGTGTTTTAACCGCAATAGCTGACTGTTTAGGACCATAGGCAACACATAAGGAGTCTGGGTGGGCACGTGCCCCCCCCCCCCTAAGGTTGGCCACTGCTGAAGCCACTGTTGACTTCTGCAGTTGGTCCCCTTTGCCCCCCCCCGCTGCCAACACCACCGCTGGTGTCTGCAGGCGGTCCTCACTCCCTGCCCACCGCTCACCATCCCTCTCTCCCACTGCTGCCAACACTGCTGCCGGCATCTGCAGGTGGTCCCTGCTGCTGCCTACAAATGGGGAGGCACCAGTCGTTCATGTTTAGGGCACTTACTTGGGATGCTGGAGACCTGGGTTTTAGGACCCACCTGCTAACCTCCTTCTGAGGGGGTTTGAAACTGTATTTCTCTGTCTTCCCACCAGAGTGCACTACCACACTATGGGTCAGGTATCATCCAGACCCAGCTTCAGCAGCTGCCCCCTGAGTAGCTGAGAGGGAAATGCATAGGGCCAGAAGGAAGACAGCAAGGCAGAGTGTGTGCAGTTTTGTGAAGTACCTGCTGCCCTGGAAAACAGGAGGGCCTGGGTTCCAGCCTGGGCCCTTGCCTGCAATGGAGCAGAAGTTTCATTCCCTCCATCTTACCCACTGCCAGTTAAATGAAAGGGGCAGAGTGATTCAGCAGCACAAGTGAAATGAGAAACTGAGTTTCCCTACTGCCTACAGGGTGAGAGTGATGCAATGGACTGAGAGACTGACAGAATGGAGGATGTTCATTATGACATTCCTGTTACCTTTTTGGTTTGGAGCCACAGGGTTGAAAGCTTCCCTCGTGTTGTGTTTGGGGCTTGCATGACAGACACTACAGAATACTCATTCATCTTTCAGGATTATCTGAAAAGGCCATCGGTGCTCAACCCCTGGCCCATGGGCCAAATCTGGCCCATGGAGCCATGCCCTCTGGTTCCCGGGGCTCCCCAAGGGTCTGGGAATTTGAGGAAGTAAGGTAGTGGAAGTGTTAATTGCTGCTCCCCTGCTGCCAAATTTTCAGACTTGTGGGGAGCCCCACAGGCTGGATAATGTGGCTCTGTATGCCAGATCAACCCAATGCGTGGCCAGATCTGGGTGTGCAGGATTGGGCCCATGGACCAACCCCATGTGCTGACCCTGCATGGCATCTGGCCCTCAGACTGACCCTGTGCCACTCATCTGGCCCCAGATGCTGCTGCGAAAAACCATAGGACAACAGTGGATTAATGTTAAGGGTAAAAAAAAGCCCTGTTCCCACTACAGCTTGTCAGGCCAGTCTTACTTACAAACTTGCTGTAAGATGTGTGTGCCCTGGAAAATTCAGGCCATTACTTTTCTCACAGTTTAGGAAATTAGTTTACCAAGAGGTCCTCAGGGATTATTCTTCAGAACCTTGTCTTTTGGACTTGTCCAGAAGTTTGTCTCTCTGGTACCTTGCTGCACTTCCAGAGATGAGGGAACGTCCTTCAAGTACTGAGATGGATGAACTGGTTAACTGTATGGCAGACCCAATTATATGGCAGAGCATGTAATGTGACAACTGTTCCCAGAAAAGCTGCCGAGGATCATAGGAGCCCATGGAATCCTTTTTTAACTTCATATTTGGGATCAGCTGTTGAGTGGCCAGAATTATGGACATGAGGCTTCTGGATTTTGTCAGACATTGGGGGACAATGGACCTTCCTCAGTAAGGAAGAATGGACTTGTTCTGAGTGTCCCTCTTAGTTTTTAATGCAGTACTACTTTTACGTTATCTAGGGCAGAGCTGCCATCTGGCCTGGTCTCAGGCATGGCCTGCCTCACTTCAAGATTTAGTTCAAACACTTTGTGCAGTTATTCTGTTGACAACCAGATGATCAGGAAAAATAAATGTCTGTGAGAAACTCACCGGCTGCACCCTGGAAGACAAGGATCAGAAGGAACTTCATGGTATGTCTGCAGGTAACACTGACTGCTATGAGGAGAGCACATACTGTGGAAATGTCATTCTGCGTTATCCTTCTTGGAGGGACTTATCTCCCCAATCCTAGGGTAAGACCAGCTTGCTATTTTCCCAGGTGTTGCATCCAGCTGGGTAAATCTAGTTACCTTATCATAGTAGGGAGGTAGTGACTGGAAGTGCTTAAGTGACAGAAGCAAGCTTTTTTTCTAAATGAAAATATGAAGGCCCACTCCCTAGTTTGACTCCAAAAGAGCTCTCTTACTCAGCACTCAACATCATTTTCAGATGCTGAAGTCACTGAATGCAATCATACTTCATCTAGGAGAACAGGTGCAAAAAAACTGTTGCCTGGATCCTTTGTGTGTCTTCATTTGGGCATGAAAAGTTCATAGAATCATAGAAAATAAGGGTTGGAAGGGACCTCAGGAAGTCATCTAGTCCAACTGCTGCTCAAAGGAAGACCACCCCCAACTAGACCATTCCAGCCAGGGCTTTGTCAAGCCCTTAAAAACCTCCAGGGGTGGATGTTCCACCACCCGTCTAAGTAACCTGTTCCAGTGCTTTGCCATCCTCCTAGTGAGAAAGTTTCTCCTAATAGCCAACCTAAACCTCCCTTGCTGCAACTCAAGACCAGTTTTCCTTGTTCTGTCATCTGTCACCACTGAGAACGGTTTAGCTCCATCCTCTTTGGAACCACCTTCAGGTAGTTAAAGGCTGCTATCAAATACCCCCTCAGTCTTCTCTTTTGCAGACTAAATGAACCCAGTTCCCTCAGCCTTTTCTTATAAGTCATGTGGCCCAGCCCTCCAAACCATTTCTGTTGCTCTCTGCTGGAGTCTCTCCAACTTGTCCACATCTCTTCTGTAGTGGGGGGGCCCAAAACTGGACACAGTACTCCAGATGTGGCCTCACCAATGCAGAATAGTGAGAAATAAATACTTCCCTCGCTCTGCTGGCAACGTATGCTGTTAGACTTTTGGCAACAAATGCACACTGTTGACTTACATCCAACTTATTGTCCATGTGCCCGCCTCTGCTCCAAAAGGCATT
>NW_005842498.1:452309-454093 GCF_000455745.1 Alligator sinensis | reverse complement strand
TGATGGTGGCGGACCCCCGGAACTCGCCAGCAGCGGTCTTAACTGGACCCTCAGTGGTGGGGTCCCCCTCTCCACGGCCTCCAGTGCCAACACGCCTTTGGCGGGCACTCATGGGGCTCCAACCTCCCCTACACCCCGGCCAACACCACCTTCAGCCTTGGGTCTTCAGCCTCTCATCCCTGGTCCTGCCTTGGCTCTTCCCTTGTCCCCGACCCACTCGGCTCGCTGACTTGAGCTGGGTTCCGGTCTGTGGACTACGGGACCTGAGACTCTTATGCCCCTGCAGGCTTCCTCCCCGATGTCCCTGCCGGCTCTCCCACCGGTTCTTCCACCGGCGTCCCTGCCGGCTCCCTCTCCGGTTCCTTCACCGGCGTCCTGGCCAGTGTTTTCACCGATCCCTTCACCGGCATCCCTGCCAGCACTTCTCCCAGTTTCTTCACCGGTGTCCCTGCCGGCTCTCCCTCCAGCTCCCTCACCAGCGTCCCTGCCGGCTCTTCCACCGGCTCCTTCCCCGGGGGGTCCTGGCTCGTGCGTCGGCTCCGCAGCTGGGATCCTTGTGGCTGCGGCTCTTGCTGCTCTCGCCGCTCCCGGCGCTGCTTCAGCTTACCCTGCCCATGGCAGAGACACCCCATGGGTGCCTGCTTCCGGCCTTGGGCTTTCTTCCGGGCTTTGCGTTCTCCTGCCACCCTCCTGTGCCCCCGGGACCACGCTTTATTCCCGCCGGGTGGCGCCTCTCAGTGACGTCACCCGGCCTCAGCTGAATGTAAGCGCGGCTAATAAACCGCGTGGGTGGTTTCCCAGCGTGCGCGCCTCTGCTGCCCTCAACTCCTGCAGAGGGTAAGTATGCACTTTCGTTTCCTTTGGGTTTGTGCCAGGGTTTCCCTCTAGCCCCGGTGTCCCTGGGACAGTCCACTATAACCCTCAGGTTCTTTTATGCAGAACTGATGCCAGCCAGTCAGTCCCCAGGCTGTAGCACTGCATGGTACTCTTCTGTCCTAAATGCAGGACTTTGCACTTGTTGAACCTCATGAGATTTTTTTTGGCCCAATCATCCAGTTTGTCTAGATCACTCTGAATCCTAGCTCTACCTTCCAGCATATCTACTATTCCCCCCAGCTTGGTGTCATCTGCAAACTTGCTGAGGGTGCACTCCAACCCATCTTCCAAATTGTTAATGAAGATATTGAACAAAACTTGACCCAGGACTTGACCCAGGACTGATCCCTGGAGCACTCCACTTGATACTGGCTGCCAGCTAGCCATTGACTCATTGATTACTACCCACAATCTGGTCAGCTTTGTATCCACCTTTCAGTCCATTCATCCAACCCATACTTCCTCAGTTTGCTTGCATGTTCTGTATGTGACTAGATTTGCTTTGCTGAATATGTTCAGATGAGACCCAGAAACGTTATCTAGGATCTACCATCACTTGAGGACCCTTGCAAAACCTGCACAATGTCTAATAGTTACTGTGAAGGGTTTTTTATGACTAAGGATTGAGGAACTATCTATCTATCTATCTATCTATCTATCTATCTCAACCTTAGACACCTAAGTGGCACTTCCATAGCCATGTGACTGCACCTTTTGGCCCTTTCTCCCATTTTAGATTTATGCAAATGTTCAGGAAGCTGACTGTAGTTGCATAGGTTATTGATAGAAAGAGGATACAGTACTCCCTTGGTTATCTGAATCTTGATTGTCTCAATGGCAAATATGCTTTACTAACTTGTAATGGCTGGCCTTGTAAAACACACTCCTTTAAGTTTTATTGTATTCAA
>NW_005842498.1:451062-452278 GCF_000455745.1 Alligator sinensis | reverse complement strand
TGAACCTGGTTTAGTTTTAACTGTAATGAGGTAAAATGGTTGAACGTAAAGGTCATCTGAGTCTGTTCCTGTGTGCACTGGCCCTCACTTCCAAAAGCTTATAAGGGGGTGGCAGTGCTATAAGAGAAAATTGGCAAAAGGTCATTGTGGGATCAGCACTCACCATGACCTGTGCTGAGGTCTGCAATGCTCTGGTCTCAGATGTGGCATGGAAGTGGAAGTTTGGGAGAAACTCCTTAGAGGAGCTAATTCTAGGATGGCACTGTTCAGGAAGGCAGGTGTCCTGGATGATGCCCGAGCTATAGCTGGGGAATGCTGTTTCAGCATGGGTCTTTTGCTGCCAATGCAACCGCTTGAACAATTGGCTAAAACCTCAGTGAATCCTAGTCCCTGCTGCCTTTCAGGCAATTGCAAACCCAGACGCTCCTATTTCATGCCAAACAGAAATAGAATCTATCTTCTTCAAAGCTACCAAAATGGCTACAAAGCAGTGTGTAGTTTCATAAAGATGAAATAGGGTTTCGTTCCTAGAACCCCTAACATGAATGAAGAGGTGAGAGAAGGGCTACATAGTGTCCTGCCTGTAGGAAGGTATGGGAATCGGTGTTTGAAGGAGGTTTTTGGAGGAAAGAGGGGCATGCAGGGAGTCTTCTATATGTGTGCAGGCCTTTTTAGCCAATTACAGCAGCAGAATGTATAACTGTTAAGGATACTTTTATTTGTATTGTTCTTTACAAAGGTGAATAGGTGAGGAGGAAGGGAAGTAGTCCAAGAAAACCAAAGGGAGAAGGACGATTCAGTTATTGGCGATGGTGTCCTCAATCCAGGTAACATATTTGCAGATCTTGGTGTAGACACCTGGGTAACCCTTCTGAGCACAGCCCATCCCCCAGGACACGATCCCTTGGAGCTCCCCATTGCACATGGCTGGGCCACCAGTATCACCCTGTGTGGTAGAGACTTGGGGGGTTACAGGCACGTGCTGACTCAGGCAGCTGTACTATGAATCTAAGCCAGGAAGCTTCCCCACCCAGATCTAGGAACATCCTGAGAGCACCAGGCAAGGAGTCTGCAGGCTCCGCCATGTCTGAGTTGGAAAGAGGGTGAGGTAAAAGACACCTCCTCTTTCAGATGACTGCCCCTACACCCCTTTCTCTCCCCACACTGGAAGTGACTGGATCTACAAATTTGCCTGAAAAGTCCTGTATATCTAATT
>NW_005842498.1:449188-450962 GCF_000455745.1 Alligator sinensis | reverse complement strand
ATCTGAGAGTGGGGAGGACTGAACACCTGGATGTAGTACTCAAAACTCCTTACACCTCAGTCTCTGCTCTCTCAATGCTATTCGTCATGGATTGGAAATGGTCTCCCACAGATGGGATGGCTTGCATTCAGTCCTGAATCCTGAGATACCTGGCACAATCAGTGTAAACTAAGGGGCTGAAGCAGCTTCTTCCCCTCAGTGCAGAGAGTGAAAAAGAGACTCTTACCTGGCAGGAGTCTTTGCCACCTTCCATGAATCCTATGCACATCATATTGCTGGTGATTTGCCCTGGGTAAATACTGTTGCACTGGATGTCAGGCAGGATTGGAGCCCACAGGCACTGGAGAAGATCAGGGTAGTTGGCTACCAGGAAAGAGGGGAGAAGATTAGCCATCATTGTAGTGATTCAGAAGTCCCATTAGTGTAAAATGGGTAGACATCTGGCCTAGAGAATCCAACAACATAGAGGGAAGTGAGAGCTGTTGGCCTGTCTTTGGGATCCTCACACACTTCTATGATTGCATCAGGGGAAACATGCAGGACTGAGAGGCTTCAACACAAGGATTGTGCGGGCAGGCCAGTCTTAGCATAATGTGGATGCTACCAGGTGGGACTGATATGTATGGTTGTCCCATGCCAGAATAATGGGAAGGGACTGTGTGTTATGTGGAAAGTACACTCATACTCACAGCCACTGCTAAGGGTGTTTCCCCACCCGGAAATTAAGCATGAGATCCCATCTTCTGGACAGCCTGTGGGCAGTGGGATGGTTGCAACAAAATTGTTCAGTCTGGCTGGGGATGCCAGTTTGATCAGCATGATGTCATTGTCTGAGCTCTCCAAGTTGTATTGGTCATGTCAAATGATTTTTTCAGCATTGATGATCTGCTCAGTCTGTTCCTGCATGCTGATGTCATGCTCCCCCAGCCTTACCTGGATTTGGCTGCAAAATCAATAGTGCAACAGAGCAGCAGTTAACCACAGATAAAACGGTGGGGATGTTTCATAGGCAGTACCATGGAGTTTGCACGTGGGGGAGTACAGACATTTGGACTCCACTGCTGAGCTCTAAGGAAATAGATCTGATGGGGTCTCCTAGCTTGATTCTAGCCTGAGGATTGTGAAGGGAAGCTCAGTGCTGCCTCATTTTCTGGTGATGTGTCCTGCATAATGAGGGTGCTGAAAAATCCCTAACCTGCCACTGCTGCCTTCCCCTCTCCAGAGTCCACTCAGCATCTTTTGTGGTACATGCAGCTGGCTAAGCTCACTGGGCCTTTAATACCCCAAGGAATGGTGATTTGCTCCTTGTTCCTTAAGGCTTGGGGAGGAGGAATGAGAGACCAGATTTTGTTGGCAAGTCTCACCTGAAAGCCATTCTTTGAAACATGGGACCTTAGCCAGAATGAAGCACTATTACAAGTGACCCTGGATACTGGAGTGCAGACGTGGCCTTTCTGTATGGAGTTTGCATGTGCTTGTGTGCAAGCATGTATCTGCATAGATAAAGGGACCAGCTTACTTGCCTCAGAGGAACACAGCCACCTCTGGGGAAATCTGGGGTAGGTGTGCAGACAGACACAGGAATGAGTCTTAACAGGTTAGGTTGGGAAATGGAGGGATTGAGAATGAAACCAACTGGAAATCTTGGGGGAACCAAAGGGGGAGGGAACATAACAATTTCAAATTGACCTGTATTGGGGGACAGTGGATGCAAGTGCAAAGAACAACATCTTGGGACCTGCAGTGGTTGGGAATGGAGAAAAGCAGCTAGCTG
>NW_005842498.1:403595-449178 GCF_000455745.1 Alligator sinensis | reverse complement strand
GGAAAGAGGAGTGGGGGGACAGGGCACTGTCCTCTTCTGCATCACCCTCATTACATCCTGCCACAGTGGCATTCTCTGTTGCTCTGGCCCCAGGTCCTGGCCAGGTTCAACTTTAACTTGTGAGTTCCAGCTATTCTCACCTACAGGTGCAAGGGGCTGGATAGAATGTGATCTTCATCACTCACGAATTGTAGCACTGAGCAGCCGACACAACCCACTGTTCGGTGATGAGAACACCTCCGCAGAAGTTCCCAGAATTCAAGAACACTTGGTAAGGGACAGAGCCCTTCTGACAGGCATTGCCTCCCACAATCCTGTCATCATTGTAGTCACGAGGGACAGCAACTGAGGGAAATAGGGAAAGTCAGTGCTAACACCATAGTTCAGAGCACAGTGGCCAGAAAAGCAGCAGCACTCAGTGAGGTGCCAGGGACTTGGCAATAACCAAAGGGTTTGTACTTCAGGCAGCCCCTGCACATTTCTGAGGACTCCCTGGAATTGTCTCTGTTTTGTATCTTAGGGCATTTGTACACGCCACGATCTTTTTCGCTTACCCTGCCGCTGTAGCAGAAAGCCCCTTTTCCTCTTGCCTGCAGTTGCTCTCCCCTCCTTAGATATGTTTTTCCTCTTCTACCTTTTCTTCCTTCTTCTTTCTTTCACTTTAAGATAAGGAATTGTGTTTTGAAATGTGTATGTGTGTATTTTGTATCTCCCCTTGTATTTTGGTATTTTTATCTATTTGTGTGCCATGGCATTACATTTGTAGCTTATATTTTATACTCCTCACCTTTCAACTTTCAACTAAATGTGTTTAATTTCATAAGTAAGTTATACATTGTAACAATGTTAACAAGGGCAGGAATCAAACTGCCCTTCTCTGTATCAGGCTGGCCCCTGAAAGAGCAAGTGAATCAGTGATTGAATGTGTAACATGGTAGCAGGCAGCAATTAACACCTAAGAAAACTGCAGATCAACCAACGGAAGAACTCAATAGAAGACAATGCAACAACTGGGAAATCTCTAAACCTCACTGATCAAGGGCTAGAAGCCCTGGCCTGAGTTAATCAATGCCGGGGACCAACTTTTGGGCTGAATATCTCTGAATCGACCACTCCCAGTGCCCTATTCAAAATTCATCAACTGACTCCTAAACCTGCACGTACATACGGATGACCCCTGGAGCTGACAGATGCCGTGCAGTAGCCACCGAGGGGGGAAGTCCCATGAGGGTCAATGACCCCTGGATTGGGCTAACCTGAAAACTGGGGAGTCACCAAAGTCTGCCAAGGACAGATAAAAGGCAGTGAAAAGTGACCCTCAGTGGCACCCTCTTGATCTCCAACTTGACCAGCACCCGACCTGTCCAGCCAGACGGACCAGCCGGCGACCCCCTTCTGGAAGATAACACCACGCTGAAAGAATCCTCAACGACAGACTCCAGCACCTGCGGGATAGGTATACCTGACTCTTGTAGCTTGCTACTCTGTGTGTGTGTGTGTGTGGGTGTGTGTGTGTGTGTGTGTGTGTGTGTGTGTGGAAGGACCAGCCCCAAGGTTTATAATTTAGCTCATTACAGTGTTTCAATCTGCCTAATAAACCAGAATTTTAAGGATCTTGAGTTGGACATTTGTAGCCAACACCACAACTGCATTTGTGTTTGCACAAGCGAGATTTCCCGCTGCTTTAAAAGTCTTTTCAGCCTGTTAAACTAAAGCTGCTTGGACACATTTTATTTTGTGGTGCCGCCACCGATTATGCCACCCTATCTATGGATTTGTGTCGTGCAAACACTAAACAACTCAAAGACTTGTAAATATTTTCCTTTGCCACCAGGTGGTGCTGTGCTATTTCTGTAGTGGCCAGTAGATATTGCTGCTAGTTAATTTTTTTTTCTTCCTGCCCATCCATGCCTCCCTCCCCTGCTTCCACAGCTGACCGCTGGCATCCAGAGGACACTGTGGGGGCACCGAATAATCAATAAAGAGAAATGGAGTAGCAGCCCATATTGTGAAGTTCTGTGACTGTATTTACTACCCTCTGTCATTTTTGCACCTACCTCCACCAGAGGTACTGTATGTGCACCACGTGCCCATGTGCCCCCCACCCGCACCCCCTGCCTGCTGCACCCACCACAGTGTTCAGCACTGCCAAGCGCAGCGGCATCACCAGAATGGTAAGTCTGCAACTACTGTTTGGAAGGTGGGCACTGCCTGCCAGATATCCCAAGATATGCAGCATCCCTGGTGATATATAGGTAATATCAGAAATGTCCCACGATCTTGGGAGGAGGGATGGGTCTGCAGGCAGTGTTTGGACTTTCATTGGTTCAAAACCCCATTCTTCTTGTTTCTTCCCCTCCTTGCAGAACACTTTGGAGATCCGAAATTGAAAATTTTCAGCATTAAGGAAAACATGAATTAACACCACCCACCTGTTAGAAGCAAATTGTTTTCATTAAATAGGACTTTGTTTTTGTACCTTTTTCTATTTTCCTATTTTTCTATTAATTTAACAAACTCTGAAATTTTCTTTAATTGACTTATTATCTACTTTTTTTAAAATAATGCCTTTATGATAGAAAAATATTGTAATTGCACCCCATTTTTAAAATAAAGATTTGAAAATGTGTGCATGTTTTCTTTCATAGGCAGACTGGCAGTCTGTGCAGTTCAGGGGTAGGTGACGTGGGTTGGGAGAAGGGATGACCACGCCCGCGTATCTCAGCATGGGGATCCTTTGCTTGTGTGGGTTTATCTGAGTGATGGCATTACTGGAAAGAGTTGCAGGGTGGACTGTTATGGGAGGTCAAATGCTTTTCCAAAATGCTTGTTTTATCCCCAATCCCAATGCACAGCGATCCCGGCAAGCTGATGGTGCAGCAACTTTTTTCGAGAGAGACTTCCACTCACCCATGCAGAACACCCCATCCCATGCACAACAGGTCAGCTGCAGTACTGGGGCAGGCATGGGAGAGTCTTCCTCAGCATTTGAAAGCGTGCAATTAGCAACTCTTTCGAGCCTAATGCTTGGGTACGGTGGGTCAGCTGTATGCACATATGCAAGATAGTTTCACAAAAGACAAGAGTCACATGAATCATTCTCTTTTGACAATCCTATAATGATATTTATTTACCCTTTTTTTTCTTTGCAATACTAAAACCATGACACAGTTACATTCATATGAATCCAAGCATTCACTGAGAAATCACCCATGTGCCCATGCGGGGCAGAGAGAAAAAAATAACACAAAAAATAACATTCACAATTTCAGAACTTAATAGCTAGCATCAACTACTTGCAATATTTCTACTAAGAGCATAAGAGATTTTTTTTGTGTGTTCTTTCATTTTGTTTGCATTTTTTTGAGTGAGGAAGGAAGTGTAATATTTAGGGCTATGCAAAGCTTCAGTTGCTGATTCAATTCAGCAGAAATTCGGTCTGATTTGGTGGCCAAATCTCCAAATCTGAGTCAAATCAGAGGGCCTTTTAATCTCTCCAAATCGAATCAGAACCCTCTGAATCTGCTTGGAGAGATTCAGAAAGATTCGGAGATTTGGACATAGACACAGCTTTAAATAGTTTTTCTATACACCTCTAGGCAGCAGGGGCTTGCGATCGCTGCGATGCTGGAGTGCATGGAGTGTCCCATAGGAGTGCAGAGGGCTCCCTAGCATGCTCGGCAGCAGACCCAGAAGTGGACCAGAAGCATTTCCGGTCCACTTCCAGGTCCACTGGGGAGTGTGCTGGGGGCCCCCCACCTGCGCTCCCCAGCTCAGTGACTGGTGCCTCCTGGATCTGGGGGGGGCACCCAGGGTCCCCCTGTGGCCGATTGCTGAGCCAGGGATGTGCGGGGGCGGGGCACGTGCTCCCTGGCAGAACTGGAAGTGGACCGGAATTACTTCTGGTCCATTTCTGGGTTTACCACTGAGCATGTGGAGGACCCCTTCCACACTCCTGTGAGACGCTCCATGTATCCCAGTATTACAGCATTCACAAGCTACGCTGGTACCTCAAGGTACGTAGAAAAAACTTTTAAAGCCGTGTCTATGTCCGAATTACTGACTCTCTGAATCAACATCAAATCTTCAGATTCGGATTCAGCTGAGTTGAATCGGGGACAGCAATCCGAATCAACGAATCCAATCACTGTCCCTGATTCAGGATGAATCCAAATCTGAATCCGAATCGAATAGGGCCCTCTTTGCATACCTCTAGTAATACTGTATAGTGTTTATAGTTTACGGAACAGTAAAGTTAAAGTGTAGACCAGAGCCACAAGCATATGGTATTGTAGAGGTATTGTATAGATACTTTATATATAGTGTAAATAAACAATGCTGTATAGGTGCTGAGGAGAAAAATCCCAATTTTTTCTACATTTTGTCTATTATCCTATTTTTTAAATTTTTCTTTATTATTTAAATCTTTTTTAAATTATGCCTTTTTTGATTTAAAAAAATCATTTAAGTGCACCACATGTTTGTAAGAAAGATTTGAAATTGTGTCTATATGCATGGCGTGTTTTCTTTCATAGGCAGATTGGCATGCATCAGTCTGTGCAGTTTGGGGGTGGGTGGGTTGGGAGACAACATGATCACCGTGCCCCTGCTGCCTGCCTCAGCGTGGGGTTCCTTTGCTTGGGGGCATTTATGGAGTGATGGCTTTACTGGAAAGAGTTGGACTGTTATGGGAGGTTCAATGCTTTTTTTACCCCCAATCCCAATATACAGCAATCCTGGCAAGCCTTCTTGCAATCCTGCAGCACCTTTTGGCAAGCAACAGTTGTCCTCCCCCCAACCATCCACCGTAGAACCTGACAGACAGACAAGAAGAAAAAGCAGCAAGTGGCAATACTGGGCCAGGCATGCATGGGAAAGGCTTCCTTAACATTTGAATGAGAGCAACTCTTCTGTGTAATGGTTGGCTTTTCTTTTTTCCATCACTTCCAAAACACCCTTCCCCCCCCACCCCATGTGTGGTGCTTTGAGGCTGCCAGTGGTTGTGGGAGGGCTCATTATATACCTAGCCATCCTGAATCATGTCCTGTGGTGGAAGGGTTAAGTATACCTCTCATTGGCCAGCTGTGGGGGGGGAGAGGGGGTGTTGGGTGGGCAGTGGGTGGGTGGATGGGGACCAAGTGAAGAGCCTGCAGCCGGGGTCTGCCTTAGGAGTGTGGCTGGGGAGGTGGGGGTCATATTCCACCCCAAGCTCAGCCACAACCCACCATTTCAAAGACATTTCATAACACTCCTCCAAAAGCCGCATGTTGCACTAAACAAATAGATTCACAGTGGCAGGTGGGCAGGGAAGGAGAGTGGTGGGAAGCAGCCCCATTGATGCAACCCCATGGAAACTGTTCCAAGCCCTGGCAGCTTGGGAATGCTGGGAAATGTAGTCCTAAAAAGCCGGAAAAGTAAGAGCTCACCACCCACCACCATCAGCTGCAATCACCAACCACCCGGGGCAGCAACACCCACCCGCTACTCTCAACCCTGTACATTTCTGATATCATATGGTAAATTAATGAGGATCAAACATCGTGGCGTGTACAAACACCCTTAATGCCCACCAACACAGATAGCTTGTGTCCAGTATTTTTCTGGCTCAGGAAGCAAACAAGATTGGAGCTCAACAGCGTTGCTCCTTTGTTAGGAAAGCAGTGCTGGACATTCCTGTTAGGCCTTAAATCCTTCAAGTCCCCAAAGTGCTTTACAAATATCAAGTTTATAGTAGCAATGTCACCTAACACTGACATGCTTGCTACCCCCTCCATCTTTGGGGAGAGAAGAAGAGAAACAGCACCCATCAGCTTAGAGAAGGAAAAAAAAAGAAAATGATTCAATCCTATTGATACCGCCCCCTCAGCTTTTCCCCTTGGCTGTGAAAAGAGGGGAACAGAAGCAAAGTGAAAAGCAGTGAGAGGGTAGGGGTTCTCATTTTCTCTACCTGCCCAGAGGGCAGCAGATAGGCATGTCTGTTCTCATGGTGAACTCTCGCAGCGAGAGTCGGTGCTGAGGGTTTTTTTGACCCTCAGATATGCAAGTTACTCTGCATAGATGAGTGAATCCTGGGTTGCACTCAGTGGGGCATAGACAGATGTTTTGGGTCTTTTTCCTGTGCTGCCAGGAGCTTATGCGCTCAGATTCAATGCACCATGAGGGGGCCTCCAAGCTGAATTCTGCCAGGGCCTAATCTGGGAAAATGGACACAGAATGAGTACTCAAATAGTTTCTTCTGAACCTTTGCCCTGTCTCTGTCCTGACTCTGCTGTTCCTGGGTCTTGGCTTGAAGTTCTCTCTCAATAAATATAAGCAGAGAGAGTGACCAACCAGAAAGAGGCAAGAAATCGCAGGAACAGGCAGAAATAGAGACAGAAAGGAACCTAGAATTACAGAAAGCCACAGTTTAAAACTTAGCCCTGCTGAGCACTGAGGACAAGTAGGATCTGGAGGGTAAAATGGGTTTGGGAAACTCACCAGCTGCTCCCAGGAAGTTGAGAAACAGGAGGAACTTCATGTTCCAGTAGCACTGTCTGATGTGAGAACATGTGCCGCAGAAACCTCACCCTGCTTTATACCTCTCAGAGGGGCTTATCTCCTCAATCCTAGTTCCCAGCAGCTTGCTACTTCCCAGGGTCTTGCATCATCATGGACAAATGCTGCTTCCAACTGGAGGCAGGAAGGTGATGCGATCAGTGTGAGCATTTCCTAAAATGGAAAATCAAAGACAAATCTTATTTCACTTTTAGGAGGCACGTTTTACATAGCACTTAAGTGGATTCCATGTGTCTAAATCACTAATTGCAATCCTATTCCACCTTGCAAAATAGCCAGAAAACCACTAAGTGGGCTGGATTCCTCCAGTGACATTGGTCTGCAAAGTTCTGCAGGTGATTGGACTTGGCGTCCTGAGCATGCTCAGAGCTGATCCAGAAAAGTCAGCAGTGTTACCGGCTCTACCTGTGCTCTGCTGCATACAGGTTTCCCTCGATTTATGTGGTACACGCGTTCCCGGAAAACTGCGCATAAATTGAATTCACATAATTAAGGAAACCCAGTTTATAAAGTAACAAATAGGGATACATTTCTGTAACACTGAGGGAGGGAGGGGGTAAGGCTGGGACTAGGGGAGGGGCACAGCACAGCCCATCGGACACTCCCGGGGCTGCAGCAGGGAGCAAAGCAGGGGGAACTGTGATGGGTGCGGGGTGCAGGATGAGGGGGCATGGTTCTTGCTGCTCTGTGCACCCCAGGAGGGCTGCGGGCTGTGGGGGCTGCACTGGGCTCTTCCCAGGTGGCATGTGCTCCTGGATCTGCATGCGGGAGGAGAGCTGGTGGCACTGGGCTCTTCCCAGCACTCGGGGCAGGCCTCAGCAATAAGAGGGGGGCTGATGACACCACAAAATTTGCCATAGCCCCCCCAACCTGGCTTCACAGCGCTGCTGCCAAGCGCTGGGAAGAGCCCGGTGCCACTGCCAGCCCCAGCTGGCAGTGGGAGCTTGCTTTACTCCCGTGCAGAGATCCAGGGACATGCACCCCCCAGGAAGATCCCAGTGCAGCCCCCCCAGACCACAGCCCTCTTGGGGTGTGAGTAGCAGCAAGAGCTGTACCCCTCCATCCCGCACCCCGCACTCATACTTCCCTCTGCTTTGCTCCCTACTGCAGCCCTGGGAGTGGCCGACGGACTGCACCACGCATCTTCTGCCACCCCTTCCCCTACAGACTTACCTTGCTGTGCCCCGAGCTTCTGCTTGTCCCCACTCATCTCAGCCCCTGCTGCAGCAGCCCCAGGAACAGCCAACACCACCTGCCTGCACCATGTAACGGCGCGGCCCAGGGGTTGGGGTGAGTTGGGACAAGCGGCTCCCACCCCCCAGAGCCAATCGCGTAAGAGTGAACTTAATTCACATATAACGAATTTGGGGTATAAAAAGGGTCATCGCATATGAGCGAATTCACATATACAGAACCCACATAAATTGAGGGAAACCTGTAACCCCACCATAGCAAATGCTCACTGTGCAGAATGCCCTACTGACTGAGGATGCAGGGATCAACCTGGAAAAATGTAATGCTTTTTAAAGTGAATTATGATTACATCTGAGCTTTGGAGATGGTAAGCACAACCAAACTTGTTCTTCTGAATCTCATTTGATCACCTGTAGGAAGCCAAGTACAGTCATTTAGAAGGGCTTTCAAGCTGAAATGGAGACACCCAAAGAATCTCGGTGCCCTGGTGATTCCAGAACGGCCGGGAGTGGCTGATGGGCTGTGCTGTGCCCCTCCCTTAGTCCCAGCTTTACTCCGTCCCTCCCTCACTGTTCCAGAAACCACAGAGGTGCAAAGACCAGACTCAGACAGGAACCTTTCCTAATGATGGAGTCCAGGGGATCCAATGTCCAGGGAGGTTCATGGGGTGTGAGGAGGAAATCCTCCCCTTGGACAAAATAGGGAGTGGTGAAGGCAAGGCACTGGAAAGCAGTGACTTAATGTGCTTCAGACAGGCTGGAGCCCAGAGGAGCAGGGATTTCCTTGGTCATTCCAGAAAAGGGCGTTAAAGCCTGCAGAATCAAAGGATATGGTCTCTGTGGGACTGAGACACCTGCCCTTTGAGAGGATGCAGGCTCCTAAGCCACTAGAGTCTGGGACCTGAGGGGGGAAGAGTGCTGGTGACCAGACTGGAGTTATGACTCAGAAAATGGGGAAACAGTGGTGGGTAGAGAGAGGGAAGATAAGGCATGTGTACAGCAATCCCCTGTTACAGCTGTGCAGACGGCATCGGCTTTGAAGACTGCTCCAGACACAGCACTTAGGATCCCTGGTTTGGGGTAGACCATGGGGCTGTGATATAGTGAACTCTACCTATATGGTCAAAAAAGATCACTTAACTATGTGACAGGACACCTGGCGCAGTCTGTTGCCTATTGCCTACATCAGGGGCATCAAACCTATGGCTCACAAGCCAGATCTGGCCTGCAGACCTGTTCCCTCTGGCCCATGGGCCTCCTAAGTAACAGGTATGGGGGCAGGTCTTGCTCCAGAACCCAGGGCTATGGGGTGCTATTGGACAGTGCTGTTGATAGCAGGAGAATGAGTGAGGACTATGCTGACCCAGTCTTGCTTGCTCCACTGCTGCTTGCCCCGCCACTGCTCACCCCACTGCCTCCATCACTCACCCTGTCACAGCAGCCATACTTGCTTTCCCTGCTCCTGGCCCTGCTTTGTAATTCAGGTGTTATTCTTTATACTGGTAAGACTGAGTAGGTGCTGCCTATTTCAAGTCTGTGATTTGAGGCTCGTGGGGTTCTGAGAAACATGATAATGAGCTTTAATGAGGCTTACAAATTTTTGCACTGCCTGTTCTTGCATTTTATTCTCATTGTTCACACGATTTTGGATTGGTTCATGCTGTTGGTAAGTGCAGTTTTGCTCCAGTCTATGTACTTAAAAGAAGTGGTTTATGGTGGGGTGGGAACATTGGGAGACCCAGAATACCTATGTGAGTGATGAGGTAGGAGTTGGGCAGCAGAGGGTCCCTCCATAGACAGGGATGGGACGAGGTCATGGAGGAAGGGTTTTAGAGAGAAAGGGGGATACAAGAAGCCTCTGGTGTGTGTGGCTCTCAAGGGTTTTTTGGGTTTTTTTTTTCTTTTCATAGCTGAATAAGTCAGGAGAGAGGGAAATGACCCAAGAAAACTAAAGGGAAGTGGATGATACAGTTCTTGGCAGGAGTCTCCTCAATCCAATAAACATAGTTGTAGACCTTGGTGTAGACACCAGGGTAACCCTTCAGAGCACAGCCAATCCCCCAGGACACAGTCCCCTGGAGCTCCCCATCACACATGACTGGGCCACCAGAATTGCCCTTTGAGGGAAAGGGTTTTGGGGTTGCAGTATTCAATACAAGCTCCATGAGCATACAACACTGTCCAGAAAGGTTTCCTCCTTCTAGCTACACAAGAATCCTGGAAGTCTGGTGTGAGACGCAGTGCTTAATACAGGCTCCAGTGCTTCAAGTGGGCTTGGAGGAAGGGAACTACATATCATTCCTTCTGGTGACTGCCACCTCATCCAGCACTCAGAGGGGGTAGAAAATGCCATGCAACCAAATGTTGCTGTTCTGAGAATGGGTTGGTGCTGGATGCTTGGATATGAGGAGCTGAGAGGTCCCCACAACTCAATCTTTGCTCTGTTAATGTTAGTCATTCCCATCAATAAGAAACTGGATTGAAGCTGGTCCACCAGGCGAAAAGGCCAAATAAAATGGCCAGTGGTTCACTGTTGTCTTGTCTTGTCTTTACCCTTATATCTGGTAAATATTTTTGTTTTCTTATCATGACAGAGGTGCTCATAGTTCTGGCACAAGTTATAAAAGAGGTGAGAGAAAAAAAAGGTGATCCCACCCTCTTCAAACAAAGGGAACAGAAAAGGGCTCTCACCTGGCAGGACTCTTTGCCACCTTCAAAGAATCCTATGCACATCATATTGTACGTGATTTCCCCTGGATATGCATATTCACACTCAGCATCAGGCAGGATCAGAGCCCACAAGCAGAGGAGAGTATCAGGGTAGTCACCTCCCAAGAGGAAGGGGATTGGGTTAGGAATCACCTTAGACAGTAGAATAAGAAATACTTTATTTTTAATGTGGCAGACATCTGGACTGGAGAATCCAAAAACATAGAGGGAAGCAAGACCTGTTGGTCCCTATAAGCAGATGTGTGTGAAGATCCCAGTGACTGCATCAGTAGGAAATGGTGATTGCAAGGTGGGGCTGAAGAACCTTAACAGTGTTGCATGGGCAGGTCAGTCCTGGCATGACACTGAGTGTTGCAAAATGGGATTGAAATGTATGTGGTGCCCACCCAGGAATTATGGGAATGGGTCTATGTATAATGTTTAATGTTCTTTCAACCTCATGGCCATCGCTGAGGGTGTTTCCCCATCCAGAAATTAGAAACCAGGTGTCAGGAGCTGCCTAGCGGGAGGGCAGATTGATGGATTTGACATACTTAAATTTGCTGGGGTTACCAGTTTGATCAGCATATCGTTATTGATGGCCCTTGTGTTGTATTACAGGTGTTGAATGATCTTTGCAGGATTGATAACCTGTTCAGTCCCTTCTTACGTGCTGAGATCATACTCTCCACGCCACATCTGCATGTGATTGCAAAATCAACAGTAAAACAGCAATTACGCATGAGCGCGGTACTGGCCATGTCTCAAGAGTTTGAATACTGGGGAGAGCAGACACTTGTTCTCAGTCACTGTTCAAAAGAGGAGCAGTTCTGATTGGGTCTCCTGTCTCTATTCCAATTGGACAGCTACTGGGGTCTATTAGCTCTGGGTTCCTGCCTTCAATGGGAGCAGAAGCTCAATGCATCAGAGAACCAAAGCAGGCCACAAAGGGGAATATTGTGTCTGCCCCAAGTGGTCAGCATTCAGAAGTGGGATGCCTTGCCCTTCTTGAGCAGTGCTCTGTGATACAGAATATTTAATTGTTCATGTAAGGCAGAACTGGCAAGGCAATACCCAGTCCAGAGGCTCTCCTGTTGTAGCCCACAGATCCAATTTTTTTGTTCAAAAGAATTAACGGCTTTGAGGACCAAGGGGAGGAGGTGCGGGGCTGGAAGGCTCCTTCTCTCGAGACATGTCCGCCTAATGAGGTTGCTGGAGAACCCTGGCCTAATCCATCCCCTGGAGCCTGCTCAGGGTGTTCCATGCAGCTCATAGCCAGCTAAGCTCACCAGGCCCTTAATGCATCAAGGAATGGTGACTGCTCCTTGTTTGTAAATGTTGTAGGAGCAATAGCAGCTCACCATTTCTTACCTATTTGCATCTCCAAGCCCGTTCTTTGAAGAGGTAGGTTCAGTTTTGACCTCAGTCAGTATGAAATGCTATCACCAATTCAGTTGGATACTAAGTGCAGAAGTTCCCTGCCTCTGTTGGAAGTTTTGGCTTGTTTGTGTGCAGATGTGTCATCAGCTCAGCCTCCCCAGTAAAATATAGTTATATCAAGGGAAGATGGGGCAGACATGCAGCCAAACAGCAATGTATCTTAACAGGTTAGGTTAGACAACGAAGGGACAAAATAGACCTGACTAGAGCAGTGCTTCTCAACCGGAGTGTTGTGGCACTGTGGGGTACCTTGATTTTTTCAAGTATGCCATGGGGTGCCACATTACGTTAGCACTGTTAGGTGTACAAACGTGATTCACAAGATAAAACCCAGAGATATCATACAGGAATCCATGAGATAAACAAACATTCTGACCCACTGTGGTCTTTCTGAATTCTTTGCAACACAAAAATTGCTTTATTATTTTACCATAGTCAAAAAACAAGTGAAAATAAATCTGGCATTTTCCAAGGGGTGCCTTGAGTCTAACAAGGTTGAGAACCACTGTTCTAGAGCACCTGAAGAAGGACAGAACATTACTAACAGGTTCAGGAATTGGCCTAAACAGGTGGCCAACTGTAAATCTAAATGCAGAGAGCAACTTCCTGGGACCTGCAGTGCCTGGGAGTAGAGAGGAACATCTTGCTGGCACAATGTTCAAGCTGATAGGGATAAAGGAGAGTGGACAGTAGGAGGCAATACCCTCTTCTGCATCATTCATATCACATCCTGCAACACTCTGTTGTTGCTCTGGCCCAAGGGTCCTGTCTAGATAAATCTGATTAGCTGGTGAACCCAAAAAGATCTCACCTGGACAGTTTGTGCTTATCAGACAGGTAGAATGTGAGCAGCTTGCCGAGCTCATCTGAGCCCAATACTTCCTGCCTATGGCAGGGAACCGGACTTGGTGATCGTACAGGTCCCTCCTGGTTCTATGATTCTGTCTTTATCACTCAAGATTTCTAGCAGTGAGCAGCTGATGCAACCAATTGCTGGTTGAGGGAGTCCCCAAAGAAGTGGTATCCAGGATTCAGGGATGCCTGATGGGGCACTATTGTCGTTCCTCTACAATTTTTCGGTTGGGAACCTTGGGCCACCCCCGTTAGGTGGCCGTCAGTGTTACTGGCACCCGGCGGGTTGCCGGGCAGGTCTTTCCTTGGAACCTTCTTTCAAAAAAAAAAAATTCTTCGGGGGCCGCCACTGTGCATAAAGTAAGGCGGCTGGGCTCCCGAACATTACACAAAAATTACGTGGGACAACTCATAAGAAAACAGGGTGTGTGTGCAGGGTCAAAGATGCCTGATGGGGCACTGAACCCTTTGGGCAGGTAAAAAGGATGATGCTTTGTCATCCTCATTCTCAACAGGAAGAGTAACTGAGGGAAAGAAGCAAACTGGGTATCGGAACAGTATCTCAGAGCAGAGTGATCTGAAATGCCACAGCATCCAGGAAGCCCCCAGGGAACTGGCAAAAGCCCAAAGTGTTGGTATATCGGGAACTTCCTTCATCTCTCTGAAGACTCCCCATGAGTCTTCCATACGTTATGCCTATGGCCCTCAGGAAGATGGGTGTGATGCATCATTTTCTGATTGAGGATTAAAAGAGGATTGGAGGATTAAAAGAGGATTGGAATGCAACAGCTGTGATGCTATACTGCCAGAGAGACAGAGTTGGACATTTCTATCACGCCTTAAATCCTGAGTGGTCCTAAAGTACTTTACATAGCTAGGCTACCTACTGCTAACATACTGCAATCTGTCAGGTGAAAGACAGCAGTGGAGGGAAACAGCAAGCATATTAGCTTAGGGGAAGAAAAAAGGGATGTGATCCCATAGTATTGACACCATCTCTAGAATTTTCAAGGAAGACAGAGAATATGTACTCTCACCGATTCCTCTTGCTCATATGGCAGTGGGCCTTATGTTTTGGGCTAGAAAAGGGACTCTTTTATGGTGTAAAAGAGTCAGTGCAGACTTTTTTTGACACTCAGGTACACAAGTGTCTCTGCACAGATGGGTGGATCCTGGGTTGCACTCAGTGGGGCACAGACTGATGTACTTGGCTTTGCTCCTTTGGTGCTAAGTATTTGTGCCCCCTGACCCAAGGCACAGTAACTGGGGAAGATGACTGGAAAGTGAGCACAGGGTGGTAAAATACTTGGAGTGAAGGAGCAGGTTATAGAGGTCCATGTTACCCAAAAGAACAGGCAGTTACTTTGCAGTTCCTTAACATTGGGGAGGGGATGCCTGATAAGCAAGGGCTGGGTTCCCTTGCTTGGGGTCATGGCTTTGGCAGAGCAGGGCCTATTCTTCATGCAGAATTGTGCCCAGAAGTACAGGGGACTAGGAAAGGAGAGAGCAGCAGGGCACAGCAGGGTTAGAGGGTCCTAATACCAGGCCTTGCTGACATGTTGAGTATCACTCAGCATTGCCACAGCAACTTGATTCAAGAACAAACCTCCTTATGAGTAGCAGCTGCATTTAAATACCGGCAGCACTGCCGGTTTTCCTGCTTGACTGGTGGGGAGGCAGTTTCACTTTGGAAGGCCGGTACAGGAGCTGGAGCAAGCAGAGGGTCACATTCTGGTCTTTGATCAGGTCAGTGCTTTCCCTAGAAACTACCTTGCTGATAGTTATTGCCATTTACAAATATAGTGTCCTTGCAGGTGGCAGTATGGAAAATGGGGCCTATTTTTTGACCCCTCCTACAATTATTCTCAGTATCTGGAGCAGCAATTAACATAAATAAGAACAAGGTGTTGGGACTGAGAAGTTCAGAGTCCACCTTTGTCTGCTGTTGCGCTTAGAGATTGTGCTGAGCCTTGCTGGGACTACAGGTATTTTAGGCCATAATTCACTTGCTGAATTGACCCTGGGAAACTGAGTTTGTTTATGGCTTTAGGGTGAGGGCCATGAGACTGAGGGAAGGGATGAAGTTAGTGAAGACAGTCCTGTCACCTCTCTGCATGCAGCAGAGATGCATCGATAGGCAAAGAAGGGGGTTTGGCATGTGAAGCTGCAAGCACTTTTGATGCTCCTGTTGGCTTCACAGTTCTCACAGGTTTGTGCGGTACACAGGAGGAACTGGTCACTCCTCCAGACTTACCAAGGAAGGGCACAAAGAGGAAAGAAGTTAATGGAGGAGCTCAGGAGGATGCACCTACTAGTTCCATGACAGTACCTGAGGCTCTGTCTTATATGTGCATTTGCTTTAAGGCAGGAGTGTGAAACCTAGCTCATGAGCTAGATTTGGCCCACAGAGCCTCTATATTTGGCCCACCAGGCCACCAGAGGACTTGCTGCTGCCCCTACCACCTCTGAACTCTGCATAGGCACTGTGGCAGCCCTCATGCCCTGGGATGGATCTAACTTGCAGCAGCCTTGCAGTCTGGAGCCAGCCTGGGGCCCCAGGTGAATTTGATGTCCCTGCTTTAAGGCATGTCTCCCGCTGGCAGATTCAGGTTACTGTATTCCTGCAGTGTAAAGGAGAACTGAGGAAAGCACCAAGCCAAAAGCAGTGTTCTTGAGAACAGTATTTCTCAGGTTTGGTTCATCTGGACCAGTGCTGTCCAATGCAGTCCTGTCAGGCTTCATACTGAGAGGCGATGCCCCTGGGATCATCTTCACCATGCAGGTTGTGCTGGCAGCACATGGCCCCCTGCTCCTTCTGCATAGGTGGTACACAGACCCCTGGGTCTTTCCCTGATGCATGGCAGTGGGAGAGATGGGCATCTCATGTAAACTGCAGCTTGCAGGACACATGCTGGCCACCAGTTGGATGATCCTGATCCAGAAGACTGTGTCCAAGATGAGATAGTTCCCTGCAAGCACTGGGGTGGATGGTGTTAGCTATTTTATGGTTAACTCTGTGCAAGAGCCAGCTGTAGGGCAGAGTATGCAAAACTGCTACCCAAGAATCTGCTCAGTGTCAGAAGGGATTATGGAGCTGCCGTTTGCCCTCTGCTCGGCTATCTTTCCTGCATGAGACCTGATGGTCTCTGAAGTGAGAGGTCCAATGCAGCATTGCCAGGATTATGGACACAGCTTCTGGGCTTTTTCCAATACTGAAAGACAGTACACATACATCAGTAAGGAAGGCTGAATTTGTGGTGAGTGTCTTCCTTGAGACCCGCAACACAAGACCCTTGATAATATCGTGACAGTTTGATATTATTTGTGGCAGAACCACTGTTTGGGCTGTTCTCAAGCACAGCTCTGCTCAACTCCAGCTTCAGTATAAATCCTTGTGCAGTGTTTCTGTTGTTAGCAAAGGCCAAGGGAAAGTGGACGAGTATGGCAAAATGGCAAGTGGCTTGCTGCTCTGTTTAGGAGACGAGCTGATGTTTTGGCTCCCAGAAAAATGGGCACTGGCTGAAGAGGCTGGGAATGGTTCCTTTCATACCTTGTCCTCTCCCTGTCCTGATGTGGCATTCTTGGATGCTTGAATGGAGTTTTTGTTCAAATAATGTAAGCAAAAGCAGAGAAATGCTGAGAAAGTTACAGGTCTGAAGGGGACGAACATGAGAAAAATCAGAGAAAGGGAAGACTGAAAGAAAGGCAGAGAAACCTGATAGGTATAGAAAGCTAGAGCCTACAACAGAGAATCACTGAGGTCTGAGGACAGTTGGAGGATCCTGCGAATAAAATAGGGTTTGCAAAACTCACCAACTGCTCCTAGGTAGGCAAGATCAGGAGGAACTTCATAGTATGTCTGCAGATATCTGCTGCGAGACCATATAGTGTAGAAACCTCCCTCTGCTTTATACCTCTGGAAGGAGTTAATCTCCCCACACCCCACTCCTACCAGGTTGCTGTTTCCCAGGATCTTGCATCAGCTTAGAAATATTTAGTTAGCAACTGGAGACAGGAAGGGAGGAAATAGCTAGAGGGATTTCCCAAAGGGAAAGATGAAGGCCCAGATCCTATACCTGACTTTCATTTGTCTGAGGGCTGGCCAATTTGCAAGCAGCCTGGAGCTACAGACCCAGGGCCCATACACCTTGGGGGCTGGAACGCAGGTCCCTGGCCCTCCCAAATCACATGAGTTGTTCATTACCCTCCTACATTGTGTGCACAGTGCAGGAAGCCCACCTCTCTGTCTCCTGTCCATGTTCTGTGTGGGGAGCCCAACACCCCTCTCCACTGCGCACACAGTACGGACAGTCCAGGTCCCACACTCTCTTGCCTGCATATGCCATGCAAGAAGCTCCCCCCACATCCCCCTGCAGCATAGGCAGCCTGGCTCCCTTCGCTGTATGGGATGTGAGGGTATTCCAGCCTCCTCCTGGCTGCTGGGCTAGGTGCACCTGGGGGTGAGGAAGGTTGTGGTGGCTGGACAAACCTTCAGAGTCCACATATAGCCCTTACACCATGAGTTGGAAAGCCCTGATCAAAATCACTAACTGTAATCCCATTCCATTTTGCAGAATAGCCACAAAACCACTAAGGGGGCTGGATTCCTTGAGTGTCTTTGGTCTGCAAAGTTTTGCAGGTGATTGAACTGGGCTCCCTGCACATGCTTAGAAGTGATCCAGAAAGGTCATCTCCACCTGTGGGCTCTGCTACAAAATCTCCACCATGGCAAACAGTCACTGTTCAGGGTGTCCTGCTGACTCAGGGTACAGGGATCTACCTAGATATTGGGAGTACTTTTCCTGATAAATTATGATCGCAGTTTAGCTTTGAAGATGGCAAACACAACCAACCTGGCTCTTCTGGATTTCTTTTGACCCTCTGTTGGAGGCCAAGTGCAGTCACTTAGTGGTTTTCAGGCTGAAATGGATACATGTGAGTAATTTCTGTGCCCTAATTTTTCCGCGGCTGCTGTGTACAGTGGAGTAGGATCATGGTTAGTGCATTACGATGCAGAAAGCTGCATATGTACCCACTTGACAACTTTGAGGTAAAAGAGGGCCTGGCCTGAGTCTCTTGATTTCTCATAGGCAGAATATTATCTCCCCAAATGTGTAACACCACAGTTGAGGCCTCTCCATCCTCACCTTCCTTTACCAATAGCCAAACCCCTTGCAAGTTTTTTAAAGTGTCTGACTCACTGGGGATGCACATGTGCAGCTAAGTCACAAAAACAAGAGTAGCCAAAAATCCGTGGCTAGCCAAGGTTACTCCCTGGAGGTAGCCCTTCCCTTGTTTTAGCTCCAGTTGCTGAGTGGATAGGGCACAGGGAACTGAAGACACAGATTCCTGGTACTCTCTTATCAAGAGAGGGGGCAGCAGCTCTGTGACTTCCAGATGACTACTCAAACCACTGCATCCCAGGCCCGTTATAGCTCAGTCTTGTACTTTATTGCCTTTTTGAGGCTAAGGCCCCTGGAGGACTATGAGAGGGAGATATTTGGGTCCTGGAAGAAAATGGCAAGCTTAAGCATGCAGTACTGCCAACTTGCATGATTTCTGGTGCTGTTCTTAAAGTCTACGCTTTGGGAATGTGAAAAACGTAGGTCTTTCTTATAAATATAAATAAATAGACAAATGAATAAATAAATAAAAGAAAGAAAGAGCTAAGTTTTTCACCCAGGCATTGGCGACGTGTAGGGGCTGCACGCGGGTGTACACCCCCCCTCCCCCCTGAGCTTGGCAGTGCACCCCGTGCAAAAAGTGCTGCAAACACTGTCGGTGGTGCCTGGGGGCGGTCGCTCCTCGCCACCCCCCTGCCCTCGCTGCCAACACCACCGGCGTTGTCTGTGGGTAGTCTCTGATCACTGCTGGCCACTGCTGACGGTGGCAACGGCGTCTGTGGGTGGTTGCCGACTGCTGGTAGGTGCTTGCCAGCCCCCTTCCCCGCTACTGCTGCAGCTGCCTGCGGGAGCTCCCTGCTCACCACAGACATGTCCCCATTGTCAACACTGCCACTGCTCCCTGCTGGTGGTCACTGTGCTCACCCCCCAGCCTCTGGGGGCATGCGGTGTTCACGGACCCACGGAAATGGCTGGAGGTTGTTACAATGCCAGAACCACTGCCACTGTCTCTGCTTGCACCTATGAGGTGCCTGTCCAGGCAGGACCGCTTATTGTTGAAGCTTCCACCAAGGTCTTGGGTTTGGCACTGTGGAGACTGTGGCTTGCAGGATCCTTCCAGTGATAGCCAGGTAAGGGAGTGTCTGCGATGTGAGCAGTACCTCCTCCTGGTGTCCCTCAGGGAGCAGGCAAGAGAGCTACAGGAGGAGATGGCAAGGCTCTGAAGCATCCTCAGCCACAAAGACTTCATTGATTCGATGCTGAGAGGGACTTCTAGGACTGTGGAGGAAGGACTGCTAAAGGCAGCACTAGAGAAGAGAGAAGACATGGATTCCCAGGAAGGTGGAAGCTGGAAGCTTGTGATCTCTGGCAGCAAGAAGAAATCTTCATCTCCACCTGCAACAGTTCATCTGGAAAACAGATATGGAGCCCTAGCAACAGACGGAGAGGAGTATGTTCCATTGGTGCAGGAGGACAGGCCAGGCCTCCCCAAGGTTGGAAGGATTGAGACAACCACCACCAAGAAGAATCGATGGGTAGCGGTAGTTGGAGACTCACATTTGAGGGGGACGGAGGCGTCCATCTGCCAGCCTGACTTATCTCAAAAGGTCTGTTGCTTGCCTGGAGCCTGGATCTGAGATGTCATAGAAGGATTTCATAGATTTCATAGACATTAGGGCTGGAAGTGACCTTGGAAGATCATCGAGTCCAGCCCCCTGCCCTAGGGGCAGAAGTCAGCTGGGGTCACAGGATCCCAGTAAGCATCCAAATTTCTCTTGAAGGTGTTCAATGTAGGTGCTTGAACCACCTCTGATGGCAGGCTGTTCCAGACATTGGGGGCTCGGACAGTAAAGAAATTCTTTCTTATGTCCAGCCTGAAACGGTCTTGCAGTAGTTTATAAACGTTTGACCTCGTCATCCCTTGGGGCGCTCTGGTGAACAAACGTTCCCCCAAATACTGATGGACACCCCTGATAAACTTGTAGTTGGCCATCAGATCACCCCTGAGCCTGTGCTTTTCCAGGCTAAATACCCTCATAGATCTTAGCCTGTCATCATAAGAACTGTTTTCCTGACCTCTGATCGTGTGTGGCTCTTTTCTGGACTCTCCCAAGCTTTTCCACATCCTTTTTGAATTGTGGGGCCCAAAACTGGATGCAGTACTCCAGCTGCGGCCTCACCAAGGCCGAGTACAATGGGAGAGTGATGTCCCGGGATTTGCTTGAGAAGCATCTATGGATGCAAGCCAACATTTTAGTCGCTTTACTAGCGGTAATCGCATTGCAGGCTCATGTTCATCTTGCGGTCAATGATGACCCCTAAGTCTCTTTCTTCCATAGTGCTAGCCAGCGTAGCACTGTCGAGCCTATAAGGATGCTGCAGGTTTTTCCTCCCAAGGTGGAAAACCTTGCATTTTTCAGTGTTTAACACCATCAGGTTTTCATCTGCCCATTTTCTCAGCCTGTCCAGGTCAGCCTGGATCACCTTCCTGTCTTCAGGTGTGGATGCTTTGCCCCAAAGTTTGGTGTCATCGGTGAACTTGACCAGTCTGCTTCTGACTCCAATGTCCACATCATTAATGAAGATGTTGAACAATATGGGTCCAAGGACAGAGCCCTGAGGGTCCCCACTGGTCACAGAGCACCACGATGATTGACTTCCGTCTATTACCACCCTCTGGGTCTGACCACGGAGCCAATTCCCCAGCCAGCAGATCGTGGTGGACCCAAGGCCACAATTGGCCAGTTTCGCCAAGAGGTGATCATGGGATACCAGATCGAAGGCTTTTTTGAAGTCAAGATATATGACATCAATTATTATTGAGACTCATCCAGCTTTCTGACTACTACCCCATGCTGCCCATTCATGTGGGCACCAATGATACTGCCAGGGGAGACTCTGAGCAGAGCAAAAGTGACTACAGGGCTCTGTGTCCAAGGGTGAAGGGGGTCGGGGCTCAGGTGGTGTTCTCAATCCATCCAGTCAAGGAGAAGGACCCAAGCAGGAGCAGATGCATCCTGCAGATCAATGCCTGGCTGTGCAGGTGGTGTTGCGAGCAGGGCTTTGGTTTCTTTGACCACAGAATGTTGTTTCAAGAAGAAGGATTGCTGGGAAGAGATGGGATCCACCTGACAAAGAGAAGGAAGAACATCTGCATAGATAGGCTCATTCACCTAGTGAGGAGGGTTTTAAGCTAGGTTTGCCAGGGGATGAAGACCAAAGCCCTGAGGTAAGTAGGGAAATGAGTGGCTTGGAGGAAGTGCAAGCAGGAAGGGACAATAGGGAGGCATTTTCATTCTTCCTGAGAAAATAGGGTTATTGCCTAGTTACCTCAGGTGCCTGTACACTAATGCACGGAGCCTGGAAAACAAGCAGGAAGAAATGGATGTCCTTGGACAGAACTATGACATGATTAGAATAACAGAGACTTGGTGGGATAGCGCGCATGACTGGAGCATGGTCATGGATGGGTACAAACTGTTCAGATAGGACAGGCAGGGGAGAAGAGGAGCAGAAGTTGTGCTGTATGTAAAAGGGCTGTATGATTGCTCAGAGCTCCAGTATGAAACTGGAGATAGGCCTGTTGAAAGTCTCTGGGTTAGCATCAGAGGGGAGAGCAACAAGGGTAATGTCATGGTGGGGGTCTGCCATAGACCGTCAGACCAGGAGGAAGTGGTGGATGAGGCTTTCTTCAAACAGCTAGTGGAAGTTTCCCAGTCACAGACCCTGGTCCTCATGAGAGACTCCAGTCACCCTGACATCTGCTGAGAGGGCAATACAGCAGCACACAGGCAATTCAGGAAGTTTTTGGAGAATGTTGGGGACAAATTCCTGGTGCAAGTGCTGGAGGGCCAACTAGGGGCCATGCTCTTCTTAACCTGCTGCTCACAAACGGGGAAGATTTGGTGGGGGATGTAGTAGTGGATGGCAACTTGGGCAGCAGTGACCATGAGATAACTGAGTTCAGGATCCTGAGGAAAAGAAGGATGGAGAGCAGCAGAGTAAGGACCCTGGACTTCAGAAAAGCAGACTGACTCTCTTGGGGAATTGATGGGCAGGATCCCCTGGGAAGCCAGGCTGAGGGGGAGGGGAGTCCAGGAGAGCTGTACTTTAAAGAAACCTTACTGAGGGCACAGGAAAAAAAACATCCCAATGTGCTGGAAGTATGGCAGAAGACCAGCTTGGCTTAGCAGGGAACTCTTCAGTAAGCTAAACACAAAAAGGAAGTTTATAAGAAGTAGAAACTTGGACAAACAGGTATGGAGGTTAGATCAGTCCTGAGGCCATTGTGACCATTGTGCACCTTACATGCTGTAACAACCCTCCTCCACTATGATGAGGTTAGTTAAGTTGCTTTGCATTGTTGGTGATTGTTTGGGTAGAGTAACCTGGTGGCGTCCATCTCCTCTCCAGGTATGGATGGCTGCTGGCTCACAGAGAGCTCATCTGCCCTTTGACAGGTCTTGTTTTTAGTCCTACTGGGTATCCACACACGGTCCTCACCCAGGCGAGCCCTGGTGGGGGCGCCAGTTTAGTTGCGAACAACCCAACCATGGAGCAGGCTGTACTGGTTTACATGGTACCAGATAGCAGACCAAGAGAGTCCTGGCCTGACAAGACATCTAGGGAGGATTATAAGAGTATTGCTTGGGCATACAGGGACAAAGTCAGGAAGGCTGAAGCACAGTTGGAGTTGCACCTAGCAAGGGATGTGAAGGGTAAGAAGAAGGGTTTCTACGAGTATTTCAGCAGTATGAGGAGGATCAGGGAAAGTGTGGGTCCCTTACTGAATTGGGGAGGCAACCTACTGACAGAGGATGCAGAAAAGGCTGAAGTACTCAATGCCCTTTTCACCTCAGTCCTCACAGGCAAGGTCAGTTCCCAGACTACTGCACCGAGCAGCACACTTTGGAGAAGAGGTGAGAAGCCAGCAGTGGCAAAAGAACAGGTTAAGGACTATTCAGAAAAGCTAGATGTGTACAGGTCCATGGGGCTGGATGGGATGCATCCGAGGGTGCTGAGGCAGTGGGCTGATGTGACTGCAGAGCCACTGGCCATCATTTTTGAAAACTCATTGTGATTTAGAGAAGTCCCACATGATTGGAAAAGGGCAAATATAGTGCCCATCTTTCAGAAAGAGAAGGAGGATCCAGGGAACTACAGACCAATCAGCCTCACCTCAGTCCCTGGAAAAGTTATGGAGCAGATCCTCAATGAATCCATTTCTAAGCACTTGGAAGAGAAGGTGATTAGGAACAGTCAGCATGGAGCCACCAATGGCAAGTCATGCCTGACCAACCTGATTGCCTTCTACGATGAGATGACTGGCTCTGTGGATACAGAGAGACCAGTGAATGTGATATAACTTGAATTTAGAAAGATATTTTATATTATCTGTCACCACTTCCTTGCAAGCAAGCTAAGGAAGTATGGGTTGGATGAATGGCCTATAAGATGGATAGAAAACTGATTGGATAGTAGGGCTTAGAGGGTAGTAGTCAGTGGTTCAATGTCTAGTTGGCAGCTGGTATCAAGTGGAGTGCCCCAGGGGTCTGTCTTGGGGCCGCTTTTCCCCCTCTCCCCAGTATTTTCATCAATGACCTGGATCATGGAATAGGGTGCACCCTCAGCAAGTAGTAGATATGTTGGAGGGTAGGGTTAAGATTTAGACAGACCTGGACAAACTGGAGTATTGGACCAAAAGAAATCTCTTGAGGTTTCATAAGGGCAAGTACAAAGTTCTGCACTTAGGTTGCAACAGTCCCATGCACTTTTATAAGCTTGGGTCCAACTGGCTAAGCAGCAGCTCTGCAGAAAAGGACTTGGGGTTTACAGTGGACAGTAAGCTGAATATTAGGCAACAGTGTGCCCATGTTGTGAAGAGGGCATAATGCATACTAGGCTGCATTAGTAGGAGTGTTGCCAGCAGGTCAAGGGAAATAATTATTCCCCTCTATTCAGCACTGGTGAGGTCACATCTGTAGTAGTGTATCCATTTTTGGGCCCCCCACTACAGAAAGAACGTGGGCAAACTGCACAGAGTTCAGCGGAGGGCACCAAAAATGGTTATGGTGCAGGGGCACATGACTTCTGTGGAGAGGCTGAGGGAACTGGGCTTATTTAGTCTGGAGAAGAAAAAAGATGGGGAAGATTTAATGACAGCTTCAACAACATGAAGGTTGGTTTCAAAGAGGATGGAGAATGACCAGGGTTGGGCAAAACATGGCCCACAGGCTGGATCTGGCCTAGCGGGGCAGCTCCTGCCTTAGTGTGCAGGGCTCTGGCTGCAGCTCCTGGCCTGGTGCAATAAGCAGCCACCTATGAGCAAGCAGAGCAGGTAGAAGGTGGCCAGGAGCAGGAGCCAGAGCCCCACATGCTGGGGCCAAAGTTGCCCCGCTGAAACTCCACCCTGCTCAGAGAGGTGCATCAGGAGCAGGAGCAGGAGCTGCAGCTTGAGGTAAGGGGAGCAGAGCAGCCCTGCTGTCCTAGACCCCAGCCAGCGCATGTAGCTTCCAGCAGGGCTGTTCTGCTGCAGCTAAAGCTAGCCAGGTGCTGCTCTTCTCACCTTCAGTAGCGGCTCTTCCTCCCACTCCTGCCCCTGCTGTGTTGCTCTAGCCAGGCTGGGAGGTAGCGTTAGCCCGGCAGCTCCCACTGGAAGCAAGGGGAGCAGAGCACCACCTGACCAGCTGCAGCCATCCTGGGAACAGCCCCACCAAAAGCTGTGTGCAGCAGAGCTTGCCCAGTCCACAGCTGCTCCTGCAACTTGGCCCTGTGCAGAGCACTGCAGGGGCAGCTGTGGGCTGGATGAGCTATGCAGCATGTGCTCCCCACCTCTCTCTCCCTCCCCCTCCCCCTCCCCTCACTCCCAGCTTGCTTCTGGGACCTAGCACCCAGGCAGCCCCCCCCCTTATCTTAGAGGCTAGAGCACTGTTCTGGCAGATCACAAGGTTCAAAGCGTTTTAGATGAAGGGAGCATGGACCTTGGATCTTCAGCTACCAGGACAGCAACCCTTACCTCTCATACTGGGACAACCTGCATCACTGCCTGGGCCACAACTCTGAACTCAGGGTGTGAGGAAGAAACTGATGAGCCTTGAGGGAGGAGTTGGAGAGCTCAGGGCATCAAGGGGCAAATTGGAGGGTGTTTCATGAATGGGTTTACAGACTCCAGCCCAGTTTCTGACTAGGGAGGTAGAGAGTTCAAAGGCAGAGGTGTGTAGGTGCTGACTTGCAATCTGGTCATAAATGAGCAGTCTCTGGAAGTGTGTGCTCTTCACCTGCTTGCTGGGGGGAAGGGGAGCAAAGCGGGGGCTATGGAAGCATCCCCTCTTAACCAGCACATAAATTAGGTACCGAGACCTTAAAGGGAAGACTTTTAAGACTGTTTCTGCAGTGAAAGTAGAGAGGCAGTTTCTGCCTACAGAAGTCAGGGTCAGAGAAAATATCATGTCCTCCCTTCCTGTGCTCATGCTGTGACTGGGGAAAGGGGTTGGTCCATCCAAGGATTTCTGATTCCTCTTTCCTGCATACAAGGGGCCCTCTCCCATGCAACCTCCCCATGTGCTTTAGTAATATGGGTCTTCATGATCCCCAAACCTGGGACTGTCTGAACACCTCTCCCTGGCTCCTCTGCGCACCGTAGTCTGAGGGCCTTGTCCAACTGGTGCTCCAGGCCCCTGTCTCATCTGAGAGCCTTGTCCTTCAGCAGGAAAGGGGCTGAACCTCTTCCCCTTCAGGCAATATGAGCCATGGCCTGGGGAACTCTGACCTGGTGAGGAGGCCTGAAACCTCCTAACTGGTCCCACAAGTGAACTGGCCTCTGAGGTCACCCTACTGCTTTGCAGAGGGAGCACCTGTTTCCAAAAACTTCAGGTCATTCTGTGCCACCAGCTGTGCTACGGGTGGAGATGCTGCATGTGGTGGGGCTCTGCAAAACAAAGTAATGATCCTTAGTGAGGTGCAAGCAGCTTGGTGCTGGCTGTTCCTGCCAGTGATTCTCATCGTTTGCTTTGAGGTTTGGATTGGTATGTGCCCTGGGTAAGTGCTTAGGGTTTTCCCCCATCCCTAGGCTATGCACTTAAATGGAGTATTCAGTAACACAGAGATGACACCTAGAGTCCTTGGCATGAGTAAGAGGGTGGGAGTGCTGCAGAGAACCCCTGCCCTAGATGGAAATGGGAAGGGGTCACTGAAGGAGGTTTTTGGAGAGAAGAAGGGATGCAGGGAGCCCCTGGTGTGTATAAGGATTGTGATCAAGAGAAATGACCCGTGCAACTCAAGGGCATTTTTATTTGCACTGTTTTGTTTTTGAAGATGAATAAATGGGGAGGGATGGAAATGCCCCAAAGGAATGAGGAGATGGATGCTTCAGTTACTGGCAATGGTGTCCTTGATCCAGGTAGTAAAATTGCAGACCTTGGTGTAGACACCAGGGTAACCCTTCAGGGCACAGCCTTTTCCCCAGGAAACGATCCCCTGGAGCTGCCCGTTACACACGACTGGACCACCAGAATCGCCCTGTAAGGGAGAGGGTTTGGGGGTTACTTGCACACACTCATGCAGGCAGCTGATGCCACGAGTCTAACATAGGACGGTTCCCACCCAGCTCCAGATGAACTCGGAGAGCACTGGATAAGGAGCAAAGTCCACAGGCTCCTGTGTATCTGATGGGTTAGGAGAAGGGTGAGGTAAGGGACATCTCAGCATTGTGACTGTTCCTTCTATTGACTGCCTTCCCCCACAGCATTAGGTGGAGCTTCAGGTTTAGGTGAAAAGTGCTGTGTATCCAATTCCTGCTGATCTGAGACTGAAGGCTGGACACCACTCAGAGCTCCTTATACCTCAGTCTCTACGCTCTCTCCGTAATGCATCCCACACAAGTCAGAACGTGCATGGGAGCTGGTCTCCCACAGGTGATATGGCCTGCAGTTTGCACCTCGATTCTCAGAGTCCTGGCACAATCAGTGGAACATGAGGGACTGGAGCAGTTTGTGCCCTTCAGGACGGAGTGAAACACATAAAGGGTGCTCACCTGACAGGAGTCTTTGCCACCTTCCAAGAATCCTATGCATATCATGCTGCTGGTGATTTGTCCTGGGTAAGCATTTTTGCACTGGGTGTCAGACAGGACTGGAGCTTTCAGACACTGGAGTATCTCAGGGTAATTAGCTACCAAGAACAAGGGCAGAAGATTCATGGTCATCTTAGCGACCCAAAAGTCCACTTAGCATAAAACAGAAGGATATCTGGCTTAGAGAATACAACAATGTAAAGGGGAGAGAGAGCCATTAGAAGAGAGAGCCAGTAGAAGTGTGAGGATACCAATGACTGCAGTAGGGTAGAACAGGTAATTGAAGGTCACGACTGAGAGGGTTTGATGGGGTTATATGGTCAGGTCATTCCTGGCATATGGGGGTGCTGCCAGGTGGGATTAATATATATGGGAGTCCCATGCTGGGACTAGTGGGAAGGGACTGTGCGTTGTGTGTGTGGTACTCACTGCCACTGCTGAGGGTGTTTCCCCACCCAGAAATTAAACACGTCGTCCCAACAGCTGGACAGGCTGTGGGAAGTGGGATGGTTGAGACATAAGAGTTCAAGGTTGCTGGGGTTGCCAGTTTGATCAGCATGATGTCATTATCTATGGTCTGTGGGTTGTATTTCCGGTGTCGAATGACTTTTGCGGAATTGATGAATTGTTCAGTCCTATCCTCCCGGTCGATGTTGTACTCTCCCAGCCTCACCTGGATGCGGCTGCAAAATTTAATGGTGCAATACAGCAGCAGTTAAGCACAGAAACAATGACAGAGGTGGCCACCTCCGAGTGCCTCAGTGTCTGTATGAGGAAGAGTGGAGACATCGGGGTGGAATTCTATTGGACTCTGTGCTTGAACAGCACCCAGCCACGCATGTGGTATTATTGGCATATATGCATATTTTGCAATTCTATTAACCCTGCTCGTGCACTGAGGATGCACGAGCATCCATCCACCTATGAAGCATGCTTAATAGGCCATGCTCTGGCCGGGCAAGTACCATATTTACCCAAATCAAAGTTAACTTTGAATTGAAGATGATTCCTCTGCAGGGGGCAGGCTGCAGGTTCCTTTCCTTGCAGTAACCCCCACTCTCCCTGAAGGCTGCATGCCCCCTCTCCCACCAAATGAGCCATTCTATCTGGGGACAGTCTGTGGCTCAGTTCTGGCTTCAGCCCTGAGCCTGGGGACAAAGCCAGAGCTGAGCTGACACTTTCCCAGGCCTGGTACTCAAATCCAAGACAAAGGATTTCCCCCACTCCATTCTGACTGTGGAGGGGACAACACCTCATCTTGGATTCAAGTAAATACCATATGTGGATCCATATGTGTGTATGCTGGGCTTGTATAAGTCACAACATTCTGTCTATCAAAAATCCATAACTACCAGGTATTAGACACAAGAGGAGGATGGAAGGCCTCCCATACTACTTGATTCTTGGGATAAAACATTGTTGTATCTGAGGAACAGGAGAGTCAGTTGGACCTGAGCCGCTGCAGCTTGCATTGCATTGGCTAAAGCTAGTATGGGGCACAGGAGGTTCTGTCTCTTTGGAGCAAAGCTCTATCAGGGGCGGGCAATTATTTCAGGTGGAGGGCCGCTTATTGAGTTCCGGCAAGCTAATGAGGGCTGCATGACAAGCAACCAGGGGCAGATAAATATTAATTTTCTAAATTTTTTAGGGGCCTCGTGGACTGGATAGAATGGCCTGGTGGGCCGCATCTGGTCCCCGGGCCACATTTTGCCCACCTCTACTCTAGTTAGAATTGAGGGACTGCTCACGTTCAGGGCATCATCTGCTTCACTGAGCCACATACCCTTGAACCTGCTTGCTTCCTCCCAGCTCTACATATCTCCCTTTCTTGGCTGCCAAAGAGCCCAGATTCAAAAGAAAGGCTGAAGAAGGGTCTAATGGTGTGTCCTGTAGCATGGTGCCTAAAACACCGTGTTGGGAAGCTGGAGAGATTCACGTTCAAGCCTCTCAAGTTAAGAGGGCTTAAACGTGGGATGTCCCTTTCTTGGCCAGGTGCCCTAACCACTCACCACCATCAGAACTATATGATGGGAGCTCCTTCTCCTTTTTTCTGGTATGTGTGTATCTAGCTGCATAGCTGCCCAACCTATGTGTAGCCTACTGGACAGACTCAATAGCCATGTGGACATTTCCACATCTAGACTGCAATGCTAGTAGACTGTGGTGTTATATAATCCAGTAGATCTCCAGCTGGGGCCCTCAGTTTCAGTTTCTGTACAGAAGAATTCAAGGGCTGGAGAGCAAGCCAGGAGGTGTTGCACTGGGGAGGATCTTTCTGTGACATGTCCTGCAGAATTAGGAAATCCCCTGACCTTCTACATCCATGTCTCCTCTACCCCCAGAGCTCAGTAGGCCACTAGACTTCAGATGCATGCTTGTTTGTAATATGAGAGGACCAGTTCACCCTGTCCACAGTCCTCCAGTCACACCTAGGAAGGACAGAAGCAGCATGCCACAAGGACTGAAGGATTGTCATAGAGGATCAGGCCAAGGCCCGTCCAACCCAGTGTGCTTTTGCTGACAGTGGGAATTGGTGGGTGCTTTACAGCAGGGGTGTCAAGGTTATGTCCCATGTGCTGGTTCCCGTGGAGATGGGTTATGTGGCCTGCCCTATAGCAATGATGTTAATCCCTGCTGTTTCAGCACAGCTCTAAAACTCATGGGGTAAATGCTGCTCATGCTGCTGCACCCTCTCTCCTACCCTCAGCTCTTTCTCTGGCCTTAACTGCTACTAAAATCTGGGTTTTAGTTGCCTCTGGCATCCTGGGAAGTGCAGTGGCTGGGAATGCCAAGAAGCCCTACTAATACAGTGCTGAGGACCTAAGAGGTACAGGAAGAGAAGGGACAGTCCCTGCTTCTGCATCATCCACATCACATGCTGTATGATTTAGATTTACCACTATGGATATGCCCTTGGGGTCTTGGCTAGGTCCAAATCTGATTCATTTGGGAGACCCAAAGGGATCTCATCTGGAGTGTTCCTGGCTGTCAGACAGAGCAGAACATGATCATTGTCACTCACGATTTGTAGCAGTGAGCAGCTGACACAACCCATTGTCTGTTGATGAGAGCACCCCCACAGAAGTGGTACCCAGCGTTCAGAGAGGCCTGGTAGGGCACAGAACCCTTAGGACAGGCATAGCCTCCAACGATCTTGTCGTCATCATCGTCAACAGGGAAAGCAACTGAAGGAAACAGGGAAACTGGGTATCATAATAGTAGCTCTGAGCACAGTGAACTGAAATGCAGCAGCATTCAGTGAACTACCAAGGATTTAGCAGTAACCCAACATGTTTGTAGTTTAGGAGCTGCTTCCACATTTCTGAGGACTCCCTGGAATTACCCCTGTTTTATGTCCTATTGCCTTCCAAGCCAAATAGCTGTGACCAATGTTTTATTAGCTCAGGAGGAAAACAGGATTGGAGTTCAGCAATGCTGTTCCTTTCTGACAGCTGTCACTCCTCCTGCTGCCAAATTTCTGATCCCTGCAGTCATCCCTGCCTGCCAGGTGAAGGAACTAGCTGGACAGCAGGTGGGAGAGCCTCTTGTGCTATAGAATCAGAGAAACACAGAAAAGAAAGGCTGGAAGGACCCTCAGGGAGTCTAGTCCAACATCCTGCCTGAGGCAGGACAATCTCTATCCAAACCATCCCAGACATGCTTGTCTAACCTGCTCTTAAAAATGTTCAAGGATGGAGATTCCAGAACCTATCTGGGTAGCCTGTTTCAATGCTTAACCACCCTCCTAACAAGAAAGTTCTTCTTAATCACAAACCTAAATTTTCTCTCCTACAATCTGAGGCCCTTGCTTGCCCTTGCTCCTTGTTCTGTGCCCTGTTGCCACAGAGAAAAGTCTATCTCTATCTGCGTTATAATCACTTTTCACTTATCAATGCCCCCCGCCCTGCCAGATTTCTCTTCTCCAGACTAAATAACCCTAGTTCTTTCTGCCTTCCCTGGTAGGTCATACTTCCCAGGCCCCTTATAATTTCTGTTGCTCTTTGCTTGACTTTATAATGTCTCTGCGTCTTTCTTGAAATCTGTGCCTAAAACTGTGCACAGTACTCCAGATGAGGCCTCATCAGTGCTGAATGGAATAGAAGCATCACTTGCCTTGATCTGCAAGTGGTGCTCCTATTAATAAAGCCCATTATGCTGTTGGCCTTTTTGTACACTGTTGGGTCATACTGTAACCCCCAGGTCTTTTTCTGCAGTAGTACAGCCTTGCCAGTCTGTTTGTATTTGCAGGATGAAATGAAGGTAGAAAGTGGTAAGTCCTGGCAGTGTTGCAGGACCCTAGTGCCAGGCCCTGCTTAGTATCTTGAGGATCACTTAGAGCTGTCACATTGAGCTGCTTCAGGAACAAGTTATTCTTTTACTTTTAGCCCTGGCAGCAGCATTATTTGAATAGCAGTGGGGGTTTGCTTTCATGACCAATAGGGAATTAGACACAGTTTAAGCAGCCAGTAGAGGATTTGGAAGTGATTGGAGCTGTCTTGTCAATGAAGAAGGGACCTTTCTTTGCAGCTGACAGGCTGACAGTAGATTTTTATCGAGGGTCATCAATCCCTTCCACTATATCACTTTCCATTGTGCCTTTACTGGAAGCACCTTATGATCTTCATTATGGTGCCTTTACTGGAAGCACTGTATGATCTTCATTATATGAAATATTTTTTCCTTTAGGAAAAAAAAAGAAGAAATGGAAAACATTAGGGACTGCAAGCCTCTTACCTTCTTGAATGTGGGCCACAAATTTTGCCTTCCACTTTATCCAAGAGAATCAGGAAAATATGGAGAACGTTACTCCATCCTGGTCAGTCAAATGCAAGCATAGGTTGTCTACTAGCAGACAACCGTTCTGTAGGGTGTGAGATGGGGAAGAGTAAGAGGGTCACCATTTGGTCTTGATCAAGTTAGTGCTTTCCAGGACTGAACCTCCCTTGTTGACAGTTGCTGAGGTCCATATTGGGCATCCCTACAGTTTAGGAAATAACTACAGAACCTGCATGACTTTGCAGTATTCAGCCCCTAGTAAATGGGTGTGGGCAGAACCAGTCCTGGAGCACTGATGGGTTAGGCTAGGCTGCTCTCTGAGCCTTTTATTCTTTATTTTTTCCCTTGGATCCTCTAGTGTGGTCAACAACTGGCATGGGGTGGCACAGGGCTAGTAGGCATCACTAAAGACTGAGATTTTTATATCCCACCAATCTACCATATTCACTTCTCTCCAGAATAGTGGACAACAGAACTAAAAGCCAGGTTATGGGATATCAGTGTCCTGCTTGTCCTGCCAAACAAGGAAGTGGGGGGTGGTAAGGAAGATCATGATGAGCTGATGGGGTTTACCAGTGTTTTAGGATTAAGGAAAGGAACTGAGAAGTTGATTATGCTGACTGCTTTTTCTAGGTGCAACTGAAGTGACTTAGTAAAGAGAAACATGGTCTATGTGTAAATCTAAGGGTGTGGCTATTGGTTACCTTTGAAGTATTTTAAATCTGTGGAATGTTACACTGTCATAAAGTTAGAGCAGTTTCAGAGCAGTCACAGTTTAAAGCATAATGCCCTCTCAGACCTGAACAAATGTGACTTGCCACTAGACAGCTGGTGAGCAGGGGCATGGCCAGGAGCCATGGTGGAAGGGGAGGGGTGAGATGGCAATGTAGTTTAGAGGCAGAGAGGAGGGAGGTGAAGGGAAAAGGGAGACTTAGCAAAGAGAATGCTGCTTTTTCCTTGGTTGAATTAGTGCTGGTTAAAGGTGCCTTTGGCTGCTTGCAGATGTTAAAAAAAAAACAAAACAAAAAACCCACAAACAAACAAACAAACCCTAAAACGCACTTTACCAGCAAAAGCAATGCGTTAGTTCAACCTGGTTCTGCAGCTCCTGTATAGATTGGGCACTTCAGTGGGGCTTTTTGGTACTTTTAGTTCAAACTGATTCAACCAGCTATTAGATAAAGGCACCAAAAAAGCCCCACGAAAGTGCCCAATTTATACAGCTGTCAGGCAAGCCAGGTCCAACTAAGGTTCTGGGCATGTGAGGAGCTCGCCACGGGAATGCATCGAGTTTAAGGTAAAGCACCATTTGGGGGGATTTGGGTTGTTTTTTTTTAAACATCTGCAAGCAGCCTTAGAGAATTAAGTCCTGAATTTATCCACATGGTAGGTATTGCATAGGCAGAAATGGCAAACCTTGACCCATGAGCCTCAGCTGCAGCCTAAAGTGAATGAAAGATGCCTCCACGCCATTATCCCATCCCAAATATTGTTCATGTGGTAACAGGGTGGAAACAGGGTTGTCTAGTTCATGTTCTAATCTGTCAGTCAGGAGAGCTAAGTTCTAGCCCTGATTCTGCTGTTAGCTAAGCATGGGTGACTGGTCAAAGGGGACATGTGCCCCCCCAAGCAACCAGTCAGCGACCGGGGCGGGGGGTCCCCTGCAGCCGATCTCACTGACCGGGGCCAATCGCTGTGGCCAGTTACTGCGGCTGCTTCTGGGAGTGGCTGTGGCTGCTTCTGGGAATGCAACGGTGCTCCACTCCCTGACCAGTACTTGCTTCCACCTGTGCCCCCCACCCCCAACCCATTGCCTAAGCAGCGAGCATGGCCAGTCAGGGGATGCACTGGTGCTCTCAGGGGGTGCACGTGCACCCCCGTGCACCCGCTATGCATCACCACTGTGGCTAAGCTTGCTGTGTGGTATTGGGAAGCCACTCTGCCTATTGCCCTATATGAGAGAAAATTTTGAGCTTCCTTTGCAAAGTGCTTTGAAATACATAGCTGATAGGTTCCATGTAAGAGCCTTGCCAAGTGGATACTTGATGCACCCTTAATAGACTCAATGCACCCTTTGATAGACTTGAGGCACCCCTAAGGGAAATGCCAGCTTTTAGTTTTCAGTCTTTTTTAATATTTTTTATACTATAGAGAAATAATAGAGCAATCCATCTGTTGCAGAGAACTCAGCAAGACACCAACAGGGCTTTTAACGCTATATATTTTTATTTGAAATCTTTGGGATTATTTTATATCACTCTGGTGGAGAATCACTGGATTACCTCAGTTAACCTGGTAGCTCTGCACTGAGAGCAGAGCTGCCAGGGGTTAATTCCAGACGGTTCAGCTCTCAGCACTGAGCCACTGAATTATTTTAGTGAGATCCAGGAGTCATGGAAAGAATACTTCCCCAGGCTCTCTGGTCTTGCTGAAGTTAACATAGTGGCTGCACACTGAGAATGGAGCAGCCAGAGATTATCAGAGCTGTGCAATGAGACCAGGGAGTTGGGGAAGCACGCCTCCCCCAGCTGCATGGTTGCCCTGCATGTAAACCCTAGCCCTATCATGAGCACAGAGCCACTGGCCTGTGAAACCATGGAGCTAGGGAACTGTGCTTCCCCTGCTCCATGATTTTGCTGTACTTAAACCACACAGAGTGACTGTTCTCTGTGTTGGAGCAGAAGAGAGAAGCAGAGGTGTGGAGGGTTGAAATAGGTAGAGGAGCTGAGAGCTGTGCATCCTGGGATGCTGGAGGACTGCAGATTAAACATTTATTCTCTCTGGAGCTGACTAATGACCTGAAACAACCTAGGTAAGATGGAACAAAGACAGAATAAACATAGCCCTCACTTCCACTGGCTTATTTTTAAAATGCTTAGAGGGTACGTAAAATGGTTTAACACACTTTAATGGGTGAATGCTCCCCTTTTAAGTATCTTTATGACAGTTTAAAGGTAACCTGTAACATAACCCTCAGAAAAGGGATTGGGGGAGGTAGTAAAAAACTTTCTTGATACTGCTGAACATTTCACAGTTTTCAGTGAATTTGTCTGGCAAACAGAAGGGAATGGAGGGAATGGCCATGCATCTCCCAGAATTATCTGGGAAGTCACAGGGAGGAGATGGGTTAGTGGTGGGAAGTAGCCCCTCTACAACTACATCATATCAGTCTCTTTCTTCCTTACTCATTTGCTTTGAGATTTGCCTCTCTTGGTAAATTCAAGCCACCGCCTTCCAAGACAGTCTCTTATCATTTAGAAAAGCAGCATCCCAAGCTGTCCTTTAGGACTACTCATTAGAACCTCATCTCCCAGGGTTGGGTAGTCTGGAAGAATGCCTTTCTGGTGCATCACTGCACCACCAGGATGAGGGAGTTCCCTTCATGTACTGGGATGGATGGTGTCAGCTCTTTTGTGGGTTTTTTCATACCTTTGTCCTGTCCCTGGCCTGGTATGGCACTCTTGGGGTTGGTCTGAAGTGTTTGTTCAAGAAAGATGAACACAGATTTCATCGATTTCATAGACATTAGGGCTGGAAGGGACCTCGGAAGATCATCGAGTCCAGCACCCCGCCCGAAGGGCAGGAAGTCAGCTGGGGTCATAGGATCCCAGCAAGATAAGCATCCAATTTACTCTTGAAGGTGTTCAATGTAGGTGCTTGAACCACCTCTGATGGCAGGCTGTTTCAGACCTTGGGGGCTCGGACAGTAAAAAAATTCTTCCTTATGTCCAGCCTGAAATGATCTTGCAGTAGTTTATAACTGTTTGACCTCGGCATCCCTTGGGGCGCTCTGATGACACACCGTGAAGTTCCTTGGGGTGCCCCTTGGGGTGCTCTGGTGAACAAATGTTCCCCCAGATACTGACGGTCACCCCTGATAAACTTATAGGTGGCCATCAGATCACCCCTGAGCCTGCGCTTTTCCAGGCTAAAGAGCCTCATAGATCTCAGCCTGTCGTCATAAGGTCTGGTTAAGCCACTGGGACAAAGGGAGAGAAACCTGGAGACAGTAGGAAGAGTTACAGGTCTGAAGGAGACAAAAATGAGAGAAAAAAGAAGGGGGCGGATTGAAGAGAAACTTGAGTGGAAAGCCAGAGGCTTGCAATGCAGGATTACTGATCCCCAAGGACAACTAGAAGATCAGGAGAAACTCACCTGTTGCTCCCAGGCAGGCGAGAATCAGGAGGAACTTCATGGTGTGTCTGGTTGGACCTCTCTCTGTTGTGAGAACAAGTGCTGCAGAATCCTCACCCTATTTTATACCTGCCTGATGGATTTATCTTCCCAACTCAAGGTCTCACCAGATTGCTTCTTCCCAGGTCTTGTATCAGCTCACATAAATTTAGTTACCTTATCAAGGTAGGGTGGTAATAAAACAACTGCAGGTTCCTGGGTAACAGGTGCAAGCATTTCCAGAATAAAAGACAAAGGCCCAGATCCTATTCTGTGTCTAAGGAAGACTACTTATGTGGCACTTCTATGGCTTTTATGTATCTAGTCAGTAAACAGAATGCTATTCCAGCCTTGCAGAACATCCAAAAAACCATTAAGGCACCTTGATTCTGGCCTGAAAAGTTCTGTAGGCAACTGAAAATGGCTTCTTTGTGTTCAAAAGGGATCCAGAACAGCTCCTAGGTGTCTACCTCCACCTAGGTTCTTCTAGAGGTTCAGGGACCTATGGAAACTTTTAAATATTTTACCAGGGGGGAAAGGATCCCAAGAACCTTATTCATGCCACTTAGCTGTCTGAGAGATGGAATAGGATCAGGGCCTAGTGTCCCAAATTCTGTCCCTCCATCGTGCCCTTTGTCTCCCATTTATCCAAATTCCCCAGCTCCTTGCAATTTATAGAAAATTAGGTCTGAAAGGTGTGGGCCAGTAGGAGATGCTCCTGCATTGAGACACCCGCCTCACTGTGCCTGACCACCTTCCAGGCTCTGGGTGCCTCCCTGGGGGCACCTAACATCCAGCCAACTCCCTTCCAGGACCACACCTGCAAACCTGGGGGTAATGCTGCCACCACCCGGAGTCTGGACTGATCTTGGACCTGTGCCCCCTGGGAAACACAGGGCTAGTAGTTCCTGAGGGTACTTGACCCACTGCAAGCACTTGGGGTGCTTCCTTCAGTCTGAAGCACAAATAGTGGTCTCCCTTAGTCAGCTGAACCAAGGGGACCCCAAGGCATAATCTAGATCCTCTCCCAATAAGTCTCCCACGCTAGGTACAAAGGAGAACTTTATTGGTTAGAAGGAGTAGGCTTCATAAATTCATAGACTTTAGGTTCTGGGAGGGACCTCAGAAGATCATTGAGTCCAGCCCCTTGCCCCAGGGGCAGGAAGTCAGCTAGGATCAAAGGATCCCAGCAAGGTAAGCATCCAAATGTTTCTTAAAAGAGTCCAGAGTAGGTGCTTGCACCACTTCTGGAGGGAGAGGAAGTCTATTCCAGGCCTTGGGGGCTTGAACAGTAAATAAGTTTTTCCTTATGTCAAGCCTAAAATGATCTTGGAGGAATTTGTGACTGTTTGCCCTTGTCATCCCTTGGGGTGCTCTGATGAACAGTCATTCCCCCAGATCCTGATGTACACCCCTTATAAAGGAATGGGGTACAGGGTAGAGCAATATCAGAGAAATACCTTAGAGCAAACAGTGGCATGGTAGCCTTTCATTACTCATCTGTGTTACTGCAAGCTATATATCTAGTTAGATCTCAAGTAGCTTAGTCACAAGTAACATCCAGAGGCAAGTGGAGATTCCCTCTGGAGGCAGCCAGTTCATTGATCATGAGTTTCAAGAGGGAGAGAGAGTTTCAGATGGTCTAGCTTCTCTGTGAGTTTTCATCATGGCTACTGCCCTTCCTCCTGGGCAGACCTTAACTTATATAGACCTTATGACCTCATTTACCTAATACAATGAAAGTCAGCAACTGTTGGCTACCAGCCAACCAATTTAAAATGCATCACTGGTTGCCAGGTAGACTGGCAGGGTCTCTAGACCCCTCCGTTTGCTTAGAACAATAGGGAGTTTAATCCCCCACCCAAGTATGTGATGCCAGTCGCATAGAGAGAGGGAGCAGGTTTCCCCCTCCCTCTGGAATGTATCCAGCTCAAGTTATAACTCAGGGCTACCTGAAACAATGGGACCAGAGGTGTCTGCCTTCTGCAGTGACCATGGCAACCAAATTGTCAAATAGCAGAGTTTGGGGTGAGACAGAGATGGTATTCTGCCACAGAAGGCAGAATCCAATCCCCTGCTAAAAGTGGGGCAGCTGAGGCAGCTGAAATCTGCTCTGCAGCACTCCCTGTTTTCCTGTTCATTCCTTGCCATGCCTTTGGAGATTAGAGCCCTCAGCACTCTGGCACAGGCCCTTTATATTGACTCATTAGGTCTTCTCCATTTGAAACTCACTGGGAATGTCTTAAACACTTCTAGCTAATGGGGGTTTTAGGAAGTTCCCTAAAGCTGAGCAGAAAACAGTCATTGGTTTTAGAGGAATCCCCCATTCAGACATGTTTTACATTGATTTAGAATGACAGTAGAAGGAATGGAAGCTGATGCTGAGAAAGTCTGTACTGAGGGCTGTCACGGAGATGTGCACCTCTGAACACTTGGAATCTCTCCCTGAGAACCAGGGCCTTTCTCAGGTAACACTTCCAGGCCCCTGTAACAGAGAACCTTAACCCTGTTACCCAGCTGAAGGGGGAATTATTGCAGTGGACTGAGAGTGGCTGTAGGGGAGTGTGCAGAGGCCCCAGTGAAGCACTGGTTAGGTGCACTGATGCTCAATTCCCTGCCAGGGCAGGGTGTAGGCCAGAGGTGGCCAGTGGCCAAGAGGACCAAGGAACCCTAGCCCATGAGGTGAAACTAGATTCAGGAACCCAGAATCTGAGAGGACTGGAGCTTATAAAATGGGCTCGGGTACAGTGAGCTTAGGCAGAGGGATCCCAGTTAGAAAAATGGGAATGAAGCCTTGGGAAGGCTGAGGTCCTGACAATTCCAGAATAGGCCAGGCTGGGTATTGAAGCAAAGTGCCTCCTAAGCACGATGACTGAAAACATCTGTGAGGCATGGGCATGACTATGGGGGTGGCAGGAGGAGACAATTATTATCTTTAACACTTAAATCAGGGGATTTTCTTGAAAGGGGCAACCCACACCCTAGAGTTCAGTATGAAGAAGCCTGGAGGATCATGCACAAAGTGAATGCACCTAGGAAGAGGCTACCCATTTTCTATCAACAGCCTCTCTAATTAGAAAACTGAAAAGATCAAGTCATGGCAGGAAGGAAATTGAGACAGAGTAGGGTTTAAACAGCCTGGTCCAAGTATGCCAGAGCTTGCTACAGCCCTTTGCAGTCTGCCAGGCTGGTCTCCACAGGGATTTTGTCAGCGCCACTTCATCCTTGCAGAACATTTGCATCTGATAAATTGGCAAAGGCCAGTGAAAAACTGTTTCAGCAGAGTTTTTCCTTTGGGCTCTAACACTCAGCAATGGAAGAAAGGGCTGATGTAGAGGTCATGAACTCGCAGTGACTTGTTACCGTGTGTGCTGTGAAAGGGTATGTATGAACGTTCTTCCTATAGACTTACAGAGGGAGGTAGTGCTGGGAGTCAGGATTCCTGGGTCCTGTTTCCAGCCTGTCATTGGACTGCGGCATGATCTTCATCAGTGTCTTGTGCTTCAGGTTCTTCCATAAGACTAATCATGCCAGTCTCAGTAGGATGTGTTGAAGGTTCCTGTGAGTAAAACAGAGGGAGATATCCTGAGGAAAGGTGCTGGAGCTTTGATCCCTCTGCATGTGACATGTGAAGTCACATGTTGGGGCTGTGTGGCGAGCCAGTAGGGGGAGCTCCTGCATTGAGCCTCCCACCTCACTTCGTCCATCCACCTTCCAGACTCCACGTGACTCCCCAGGGGCGCCTAAGCCCTGGCAGACCCCCTTTTGAGCCCCACCGCAGAGTCCGGGGGTAACGTGCTGTCACCACCCCGAGTGGGGACCTTCTAGGTTCTGTGTCCTTGGGGAAACACAGGCCTAATAGTCCTATGGGTACTCGACCCAATACAAGCACTTGGGGCTCCTCCCTAAGTTGAGGGCCAAAAAGGATAGTCTCTCTTAGTCCGCAAAACTAAGGGACCTCCTAGGCATAATTAAACCCACCCCTCAATAAGTCTCCTACGCCAGTCACAAAGGAGAACTTTATTGGTTACAGAGGGTAGAGGTAGAATAGGATAAGAGGTAGAGCACTATCAAGGGATTACCATTGAGCAAAACAGTCTGGCTGAGGTAGTTATCTGATATGCAAATGCATCACTGTGAGCTGACTAACTCTAGAAACACTTACAAGTATCATCCAGAAGATGGTAGAGAGCTGGCTCGGAGATTTCCAGAGAGAGTGAGTTTCATTTGGATCAGACTCTCTCCCTGTGTCCTGGTGTTTGGGCCATGCTGGTAAAATGGCTTCTCTCCTTCTCCTTGGACCAGGCCCTTATACAGCCTTTCTGACCTCAGCAGCCCAGTCCAATAGAAGCCAGCATTGTTGGCAATTAGCCAACCAATTTAAAAAGCATCACTGGTTACCTGGTCAGAGGAGCAGGGGCTCTTCCTTCCCCCCACTCAGGTGACCAGAGGGACCACACCCTAGGCACCAGGCTTTTGTCAGGAAGGCAGGGAGGACAATCCCTCCTCCCTTAGGAATTTGACCCCAGTGTCCCAAGCTGACCAGGACAGATTTCTGGACGGAGACACAGACGGTGGCCTTTCTTCCACAGGCTGTGCGAGGCATTGTTAAATGCCCTGAGAAATACACAGCCACAAAAGAAGGCTTCTGGCAAGTAATTAGTGGCATGAAAGAAGGCCCAGCATTCAGGTTGTTGCCTCTGTGGCTAGGGATAGACATGCAAAAAGCCTGATCCTGAATTGATTCAATCTTTGCAGGCTACTCTAACCAGCCTAAGTTAAACAGGTTTGCAACTGTGCAGACATTCCCTCTGGACTGAAGAAATGCAGGCACATGCCTGCAGTGGCTCAGGCTAGAAGCCAGGCAGCGCTAAATCAGCACTCCCTTCCCTTCCATAATGCTGAGTTGACAGGGGGCATGGCCAGGCCCTAGCAACACCTCTAATTAGGGAGGGGTGTAAACCACCACCCTGCCTGTAGTCCCAGGCTTTTCCCTGCTCGCTGCTCAAGCAGCAGGAGAGTTGCCATACCCCAGCTCTGGGCTAGTACTCTGAGGCAAAGGGGTGTGTGCAGTGCATGCATCTGTTGATGATACTGAGCTTTTCAATCTTCCTCTCCCTGCTTCTTCATACTGTCTGCAGCAAACTTGACAGGTGAGGGAGCCAGCAGGGGACTGATAACATGGCCTATCAACAAAACAAAAGCCTCTCTCATTAGTTCAAGCCCTTCTTAAACAGTTTTTTCCAAGGAAGGAATGGAGGGACATTACCAGATGACCTGTTGATTAGCTCCAAAAAGCCATAAGTGGACACTGTTCTATCTGCCTGTCGCTGTGAAGCTGGAGACACACACACACACACACACACACACACACACCCCTCAGCATTATCTAGCATACCACATGCCTAGGGTCAGTGGGGCTGTGGTCTGTGATGTGGGAGATGAGAGGGAGGGAGGGGGGATATTTGTTTAAGCAGTGAGCAGCAAGGAGGGGGGGGGGCAGGGGGAAGGAAGGCAGACCCTGCTGTGCCTGCAGTCTTTGCTGGAGCTCCGGCTAAGGAGCAGAGGGGAGGGGCCATCCCTTTTTTCTGGAGCAGAGAGCACAGCCCAGTTCAGGACTGCCAAGCATCTGGGATGCTGGGGGACTCTGGTTTAACTTAAATCAAGAAGCGATCTGGGGCAGACTTAACATAAACTGGTTTGACCCAAATCAGTTAAGTCTGATACTATATTCAACCCGGTTTTATCTCAAACCAGTTTCAGCAATTTTGAAACTGGTTTATATATACTGAACTTATGTTCTGTTACAGGTTTAAACCAGTTTCTGACCACTTAAACCCATGTATGTGTAATGTTTGTCCTTAGCCTGTCTGTCCCTTCCAGTTTTTGGGAGAAAATGTTCTTTGGTGGTGGGAGTAAAAGGAGAGACACAAAGAGGCACTAATATGTAAATGAATGGGTAGGCACACAGCTTGCCCTACGAGGGAAACTTGAAGGACTTTTGGTGCCTTTGGTGCATGGTAGTAGACCTGTCTCACTACAAAAGACTGAGACATAGGCTAAAGCCTTTTTATTGCCTAGGCCCAAATACCATCCCCATTTAGCCCAGTTATCAGTGATCACTCAGCCTGGGGAGTTAAATGTAGCCTGACATGATATTTGTTAGGTCACTCCCCTGTGATCCCCTAACCTGCTAACCACCTCGCTTCTCCCTGCCTCTCCCCAGATCAGGACAGATCAGTAATATTGGCCTTCGGTAGAATGATAGAAGGATGGGAAGTTCCCAGAGCCACTGGGGTGGGAGGGGCTGCCATGGTTTGTCTATGGGCCCTATACTGTCTCAGCCACAAAAGATTTAATAAGGAACCTCAGGAAGTGCTGCTGCTTGCATTTGGGGGTTCAAAGAGGGGTGTCTTCCAGCAACAGGCTTCAGGAGAGCAGGTCTATGTCACCTTTATGTGCCAACAGGGCAGTGCTCTGGCTATGTAACTGCAGCTTTGGGCACTCAGGCACAACATGTATTCTGTTTGCACATGTGCAGCTATGCTCACCCTGATCTTCCCTCCTTACCATGCTGAGAAGGCTGCACTGGCTGTGCAGGCTCCAGGGCTCCGCACATGCATAACACTGGATAGGTCCTGAAACATCAGTCACAGAAACTCTCCAAATACCAGGTGCTTGGGGACAAGGCAAAGGAGCAGTCACCTACCTTTTTAACTCAATAGTCTAGGCACTAGAGAAGAGACAGCCCAGGTCTTAGGCCCCCTGCTTAGAAGGGGTTTGAAACTTTGTCACTGCCAGGACATGGGTAGCTAGACTTGGGGTCTAGCCCAAGTCAAACTGGGGAATCAAAGTTACTAGACTAGGGGTGAAGCCAGAGCTGGAGAGGGCAAGCAGAGGCCAGGGACAAGCCAGCTCAGGACACTAAGAGATCAGGAGGAGAGCAGAATCTATCAGTACACCAGGTCCGCAAACCAGGAGGTCAGGAAGCAGGCAGAGCTACCAGAAATACAGAAGAATCCTATCTCCTAGATATTTTCTGTTTCTCCCCCTGGTAATACATGAAGGAAGTGTAGGGTCAGGTGACAGGAGGCAGCCACTCAGGTATCAGGGGTTTGTCTACACATGCAATTAATGTGATTTAGGCTTACTGTACAGTAAGTTACTTTGCAGTAAGCCAGTCCTGAGAACACGTTTACATGTGCACCCTGTGGGTGTGTCTACACAAGATGCTTTACTGCACAGTAGACTAATCTACTGAACAGTAAAGCATCACCATCTACATGTGCACATTATTTACTGCACTGTAAATTAACCTACTGTGTAGTTAGCCACTACCTGTAAATACAGGTAGTAAACTAACTGTGCAATAGTGCATGTGTAGACACTGACCAGGAGCAAATTTTCTCCTGGTCAGCCCCAACACCAGGGGGCCTGCCTAACTGACTCCCTGCAATAGCGTGCCAGGGAGGTGTATGCCTCCTTGGTGGCTGCTCCCTGCTTCCACTGCCTATAAATCTCTTTCTTTGCCCCCAGTCTTTCCTGGAGCTCCCTGTTCAGCCAAGTGGACTTTTTTAGCCTCTTAGCCCCTTTCCTGCATAAGGGTATAGACTCCTTTTGTGCCCCAAGGATCACTCCCTTGAGAAACCTCCAACCCTCCTCGACCCCCATTTGCTTGATGCTCTTGAGTTTCGCCACCTTACTAACTAGGTTTCCAAGTTTACTGAAGTTGGCCCTTCTGAAGTCTAACACTTTAGCCTCACTGGATATTTTTCTCACCTTTTGCTGGATAGTGAACTCTACCAAGTGATGGTCACTATCTCTCAGGTTACTGTGTACTCGCAGGTTCCCCATGAGATTATCCCCTGTTGCTAAGACCAGGTCTAGCAAGGTGCTACCCCAGTGGGACTGGACACTACCTGGGTTAGGTGGAGATCCTGCACACACTGTAAGAACCTCCATGGCTTGTTTTGGCCACCTGTTTCATAGATTTCATAGACATTAGGGCTGGAAGGGACCTCAGAAGATCATCAAGTCCAGCACCTGAGTCCCACAGCTTTCAGCCTGTTGTCGTAAGGTCTGTTTTCCTGAACTCTGATCATGCATGTGACTCTTCTCTGCACTCTCTCAAGCTTCTCCACATCCTTTTTGAATTGTGAAGGCCAAAACCGGACACAGTCCTCCAGCTGTGGCCTCACCAAGGCCAAGTACAATGGGAGAATGAGGTCCTGGGATTTGCTTGAGAAGCATCTATGGATGGAAGCTAGCATTTTGCTGACTTTACTAGCCACAGCATCACAATAAAGGCTCATGTTCATCTTGTGGTCAATCATGACCCCCAAGTCCCTTTCATCCATAGTGCTAGCCAGCGTAGCACTGACGAGCCTATAAGGATGCTGCAGGTTTTTCTTCCCAAGGTGGAGAACCTTGCATTTTTCACTCTTAAACACCATCAGGTTCTTATCCGCCTATTTCATGAGCCTGTCCAGGTCAGCCTGGATCACCCTTCTGTCCTCAGGTGTGGATGCTTTATCCCAAAGTTTGGTATCATCGGCGAACCTGGTCAGTCCACTTCCGACTCAAATGTCTGCACCATTAATGAAGATGTTGAACAATATGGGTCCAAGGACATAGCCTTGAGGGACCTCACTGGTCACAGGGCATCATGACGATTGACTTTTGTCAGTCACCACCCTCTGGGTCCAACCACGGAGCTAATTCCCCAGCCAGTGGATCATGGTGGACCCGAGGCCACAGTTGGACGGTTTTGCCAAGAGGTGATCATGGGATACCAGATCGAAGGCTTTAAAATTGAGATATATGACATCAATCCCCTCTCCCTTGTCCAGGTGATAGGTCACCTGGTTGTAAAAGGAAATCAGATTGGTCAAGCAAGACCTACCCGCAACAAACCTGTGCTGGCTACCCCTCAGGATGTTGCCATCATCCAGTCTGTTAAGAATGGCCTCTTTGATAATCTTTTCAAAGACCTTCCCCGGGATAGAAGTCAGGCTGATGGGCCTGTAGTTTGCCGGATCCACTTTCCTCCCTTTCTTGAAGATAGGCACCACATTGGCCACTGTTCCTCCCAGCAGATGTCCAGGTAATTTAGATCCCCCATGACCACTGGCTCCCTCGCCTGTATGGCACCTGAGAGCTGCCTGGAGAATACATCGTCTAGCTCGTCATCCTGGTAAGCAGGTCTGTAGTAGACCCCCACTACCAAGTCCTTTTCCCCTGGCCCCCCCTGGATCCTGACCTCAGTATTCCCCTCCTCCACTCCTGCCTTGATGATGGAAAATGTGTACTGCTCCTTAACATACAGAGTTACACCCCCGCCTTTTTTTCCCACTGCAGCCTATACAACCTGTACCTCTCAATGCTTACTGCCCAGTCATGCACAGAATCCCACCATGTTTCAGTTAAGCTGACTAGGTCATACTGTGTGCTAGCAAGTAGGATTGTAAGCTCCTCCTGCTTATTCCTCATACTCCTGGCATTTGTGTAAAGACATCCAAAGCATTGGATACAGGTGTCGCTGTGGATGTAGTCTTTCTGGACTTCAGCAAGGCCTTTGACACTGTAGACCACCCCATCCTCATTAAAAAACTAGGCGACTGTGGCATCGATGCCTACACAGTCAGATGGATTGCTAATTGGCTGAAGGGTCGTACTCAGAGGGTGGTGGTGGA
>NW_005842498.1:388326-402898 GCF_000455745.1 Alligator sinensis | reverse complement strand
GGCTAGGATCTGGAACCAACTTCCAAGGGAAGTGGTGCTGGCTCCTACCCTAGGGGTATTTAAGAAGAGGCTTGATGCCTACCTGGCTGGGGTCACTTGAGCCCAGTTTTCCTCCTGCCCAGGCAGGGGGTTGGACTTGAAGATCTACAAGGTCCCTTCCGACCCAACTTCTATAATTCTATGATTTTAGCCCCCCCAAATGGTGCTCTTGGTGCCCATTTTGCCTTGATGATGTGTATTCCCCTTAGTGCTTACCTGGTTAGGTCTGGTGCCTTGTTTGTGGCTTTCCAACCCTGGGTTCTCATCGACCACCGGTTCCCTGTCCCCCGTCAAACCTAGTTTAAATCTCTTCAGAGGAGCTCAGCCAACCTGCGGGAGAACAGATGCTTACCTCTAGGAGGGAGAGCTTACCTTTAGGAAAGAGATGAAGATCATCCCATCCTAGGAAGCCTTCTCCCTGGAAGTGCTGGTCATGGTTGTAGAATCCGAAGCCTTCCTGAAGACATCATCTCTGGAGCTGCCAGTTGACTACCCTGATGCAGACATCTTAGTGCTGCTGGCTGGTGCCAACTGAAAAGATGGAGGAGAATACCACCTGTGCCCCTAACTTTCTGAGCCCGACCCCCAGCTCATGGAAGTCGTTCATGATGCAGTCAGGACTACTCCCACCTGCATCGTTAATGCCCACATGGACGCTAATGTCCATGCATAGGACTGAACATGGATCTACCTCCAGTTGGAGGTAATCAGGCAATCCAGCCGAGTCATCCTTCCCTGGATAACAGACCTCCTTGCTCTGCTTCTAGTCTGCTTGGAACTCCTAAACCTGATCCTGTTCTCTGAACCTCTGGCCTGTGACTTCACATTTATTCCTGACTGCTCCTGTTCATGTTTTGGACCTTGTGGCCTGGATCAGGTGCTTGTCCTGATCACAACCTCATTTCATCCTTTGGCTGGATAGCCTGGACTCAAACACATTACCAGGATTGATCACTCTGGTAAGCCCCTGTCCTAGCCACCACTGCCCATGACTTGGTCACCACATTACAGACAAGTACACAGAATCATATTTAGACCCTCACTGCATTTTCTACAGGTGCTTTAGTTTCAAGACCAGGTACGAGCCACAGCCCAGCAGGGCTGCAATTAAACTCCAGCTGCTGCTGAAAGTAGTAGTAGGGTCTGAACCTGACATTCATTTAACAGCTGGAGGCTTTCACCCACTTAGCAGTAGGTGTAGATGCACTGATGACAACTAAAATTAAACTCAGTGTTGAGGTATGATAGGAGGGGTGTAGGTTGTAGCCTTGTTGGTCTAAGGACATAGGCAGACAAGGTCCTTGGGTGAATCTGATATCTTTTATTAGACCAACCCAAACAGTTGGAGAATAGTTAGTAAGCAAGGTTTTGGGTTCAAAAAGCCTTCGTCAGGCTAAGAAAGTGTCAGCAGTTGGTGTGTGCTCTTCCTGGATGGAATAAAAAGTAAAGAAGCCAGAGGCTGGGCTGGGGAGTCAGTTGTCAGGCAGATTATAATGTGTCAAAAATCCAATGTCTATATTTAGTCCATGATTTTTAGTATCCAGGAGGTTGATGTAGTGGAGTTCATAGGCTCATCTCTGGGACGTGTTGTGTAAGTTTCCCTTGAGGATCAGGACTGAGAGATTGGAGAGAGAGTGGTTTTCTTGTGAGAAATGTGCCCCCACCCGTAACTGGGTATTTCTGTCTTTGATAGATTTCCGGTGTGCGTTCATTCTGGTGCGCAGTTGTTGTTTGGTCTCTCCTACATATTTTCCATCAGGGCATTTGGTGCATTGGATGAGGTATATTACATTTCTGGAGGTGCAGCTGTAAGATCCAGGGATGCTGATGGCTCTGTTGTGGGGTGTGGTAACAGTGGGGGTGGTGGAGATGTGTTGGCAGGTTTTGCATTTCTTGTCATGGCACGGTCTGGATCCTTTTGGTATGTTCTGGGCTTGAGGAAGTTTGCTTCTGGTGATGAGGTTAGCGAGGTTCGGTGTTTGTTTGAAGGCTAGGATGGGTGGCTCTGGGAAGATCTTTCTAAATATAGGGTCCCTGAGGTATGATAGGAGCATGCTGAGGTATGGGCCAGCTGCTGGTGCCCTGTCCTCCTGCACTGACCAGGACATTGAATACCTCAGCCAGAGATCCTGAGAGGGCTGAGATCCAAAAGAGTCTGTAGATTAATAAGCTGAAATAAATAGTCCTGCTGCCATCCTCCATAGGTCTCCAGGGTATTGCATAGGACTGGACATGGAGGTGCCAGACAGAAAGCTTCAAAGGAGCTGGACTAGTGTCTGCTGGGACTCAGAATGGAAGAGAATGAAAACCATGCTGCACTCCTTGGAAACCTCCATCCTGGCAGTGAACTGCTCCACAGTATTCAGAGGGAAGTTGGTGACAGGGTACCAGTACCACTAACCGGGGTAGACCACTCATCCCTGTGGACAATGTGGCTGGCCTACTCCTCCTGGTACTCCCTGTGCACCACAGAAAACATGTACTGAGGTCTGCTGCATTCTCAGCACCTTTGGTGGAGCTAGCCAAGGTCCCCCTCACTAAGGAGGACAGTGGTGGTTTGGAATGATAGATGATGCTTTAAACAATCAGGGATGCTCTATGCTGCCAGTTCCTGGCATCAGGTTTGAGCCACAAAATGCTCCTGTGCAGACGTATGTGGGGTCACAAGAGCCAGGAAGACACAGGGCCATCCTTTTTGGCTCATCTTTGCTATTAATGCCTGCCCATGCCCTGAATGGAGGACATTAACACAAGTGTTAGGAGATAGCACATGATCCTGCGATTGAACTCCTTTAGAGTAGTGCTTTGATGTGAATGGCAACACAAAAATTAAGATGACTTCTCCAGGTCAGGAGAGGGAACTAGAGCTGGACCCATGGGGCAGAGGAGTAGTATGTCCTGGTGTGAGGGCACTGCAGGCTGTCCCAACTACTGAAGAATCAACTGGGAGACCCAATGTCCTCCAGCCGTTGAAGAGATGAGAAGGATGTTTCTGGGAAGCCCTGACAGGACCCTCTATGAGCAACACGGTGCAGAGGAGCCTGTGCCCTAGGTCTGGGCAAGAGAATAAGACAGCATTTATGGGGGAGCTGGGTGGGAGGAGGGGACAGTAGGAAGCAGCAGGGGATTGGGGGGAACCATCTTCATCTGCTCCATGTAAGGAGTCCAGAGGAGGGAGACATATGTGGTCCCCCAGGAACCTCTGATGAGGCCTGCAAAGGTGAGTATATTTTCCTTTGCAGAGAATACTGACCCCTGACACACCAGGCTGCAGCAAGAGGAGAGACTGTCTAAGATCATAGGCCCACACTAGATGGGGAAGGAGTTCATGATGGGCTGAAGGGAAATCTGAGGCACACTTTAGTGTAAGAGGGTGGCAGGTGCCAGAGCAAACTGTGATGAGGGAACTCAGGTGCCCTGGCATGGGGGAGAGTTGGGAACACAAGACAGTCCCTGACTTGGATGAGGCAGGAGGTGGGCAATGGAGAGAAATTGGGAGGCCCATGGGCAGGCAGGGGCTCAGCCGATGAAAGAAATGGCAAACATGACTCAAGGATGATTTTGTTTATGTTAGTTTCTTCTCAGAGGTGAATAAATGTGGAGGGAGGAAATGCCTCAGCGAAACCCGAGGAAAATGGATGCTTCAGTTACTAGCCACGGTCTCCTCAATCCAGGCGAGGTAGTTGCAGACCTTGGTGTAGACGCCTGGGTAACCTGGCAGAGCGCAGCCGATCCCCCAGGACACGACCCCTTGGAGCTCCCCATTGCACACAACTGGGCCACCAGAATCACCCTGTGGGTGAAAGGGTTTAAGAGGTTATAAGCACACACTGACTTGGGCAGCTGATACTTTGACTCTAATCCAGGAAGGTTCCCACCCAGCTCCAGGAATGTCCCAATAGCACTGGGGAGAGAGAAGCAGCATCCACAAACTCTGGTAGATGGAGGATGAGGATGGAGGAAACCAAGTCACTGTCTCAGCCTCACTAGGACCATCCCTGCCAGTCAGAGACCAGGCTGCAACTGGTCATGCAATGGTGACATGCTCTGTTGCTCACTCCTGGGTCCCCTGAGCTCTCTGGTTCTCATTCTCCCAAATGGTAAAATAGTATTTTCTTTATAGTTCTCTTTGCAGTGGTCAGGGTTTTGGTGCAAGCAGTGGGAAGGGAGACACAATAGCAACTGGTCCACATCTCTGAAGCAGGAAACAATGCAAGAGTTCTCACTTGGCAGGAGTCCTTGCCGCCCTCCAGAAATCCCACGCAGATCATGTTCTCAGTGATATCTCCTGGATAAGATGCCTCACACTCAGCATGAGTCAGGACTGGAGCATTCAGGCACTGAAGGAGCTCAGGTAAGTTATCTGCCAAGAGATTGGAGAAGGTCAGGGTAGAGCTTGGAAACCAGGAAGTCCATCTGGGGCAAAGACTGGGAGATATTTGGATTAGAGATTTAAATGCAAGTAATAGGAGATGTGTTGAGAATCCCAACAATTTCAGTAGGAGGGATATGGAATATTGCAGGGCAAGAGTGAGGGAGACTGCCAGAGCTCTGGGGGGAGTTTAGGAATGGATGCAGGGATGCTGCAGGGCAGAATGACAATGTATATGGGTCCTACAACTGGAAGAGTCAGGTAGGAGGCTGTTACTTTGTCATACTCACAGCCATCACTGAGGGTGTTTCCCCACCCAGAAATCAGGCATTCAGTCCCAGCAGCCACACAAGCAGTGGGCAGAGGAATGGTATTAACACTTTGCGACAGCTTGGCTGGGGTTTTCAGCTTAATCAGCATGATGTCATTGTCCAGGAGCCAGGAGTTGTATTTAGGATGGCGGATGGCTTTTTCAACTCCAATGAATTCTTCAGTCCCTTCCAGCTTCTCAATGTTGAACTCACCAAGCCTTATCTCCATACGGCTACAAAATCAACAGTACAACACCATACCGGTCAATCAGATGCTAAATGATAGGCTGTGTCCACTAAGTGGTGACATGCATTTCAGCACAGTGGGTTGGGGAGTCATTCGGGGTGCTGGAAGATGTCAGGTTTGAAGCATTTCAAAGGCCTCTGAAGTGCTTCAAAGGGCGAGCCCTACAAACACATACCCTTTGAAGCACTCCAAAAATGGCTACAGCACTCCAAAATAGTAGCCGCTGGAATTAGGTATTATTTAGAAGTGATTTGCTTCTTCTCACATTTGTACACTTATGAAAGGCAAGTTTGTATACTTAATGGCAGACTCCTGGGTCTTTCAGCATCCCATGGTACTTTACTCTCCCCACGTTCCCCAGTGGGAAGGGGAGGGAGGGCAGGGCAGACTGTCAGTGACTTCTCTCTTGTTGCTTCACCTCTGCTCCCCAGAGTGCCCTGCTGCTACAGCCTGGAGACCCAGTGTCCCTCATTGTACTGCTGAGTTAGGAGACCTCAATATATCTCCCTATCCACCTCGCACAGCTGGAGCCAAGATTTTGGTTTTCCAGACCTCTACCCGCAATTGCCCCTCCACTTCTGGTCTCCTGGTTCTAGCAACAGGGATTCACAGAAGCAGATGGAGGTGGAGAATAGGGCTGTGTGAAACAGCACTGTTCCATTGCAACCAGCATTTTGACATTTCGATGGAACAGCATTTTGTTTCAAATTTCGTTTTGATTTGGAACTGCTCTTCTGTGTCGTTTCGCTATTTCAACGCTGTTTCGATGTTTCACCCATAGGCTATAATGGGGAAGCTCAAAACCACCTATAACGTTGTCATTTCTGGCCTGATTTGGATGACATTTGCAGGAATGGTAGCCCCTTCTGAGGACATGAAGCCTGCCAAGTGTCAGGGAGATAGGTGCAGGGGTTTTGCGGAAAGTGCACCTGAAATCTTGAAAGCAAAACTCATGTCACGTGTATGTATTAAGCCACAGCAGGGTCAATACTGCAGGCTTGCTAGCCCTTGCTGAGGCAACAAAGCCTGTCAAGTTTCAAGGAAATTGGTGCAGGGGTTTGGGAGAAACTGCACCTCAAGCTGCGGACAAGCAGAACTCGTGACATGGGTGACACTGTGTGTGTTAAGACACAGGAGGGTGAAAGCAGCAGACCTGCTAGCCCCTGCTGAGGCCACAAAGCCTACCAGCTGTTGAGGAGATGGGTGCAGGCCTTCTGGGTTCTGGTCCCCTGCACCTCTGGCTGCTGACAGGCAAAACTCGTGACATGGGTGACACGGTGTGTGTTAAGGCACAGGAGGGTGAAAGCAGCAGACCTGCTAGCCCCTGCTGAGGCCACAAAGCCTACCAGCTGTTGAGGAGATGGGTGCAGGCCTTCTGGGTTCTGGTCCCCTGCACCTCTGGCTGCTGACAGGCAAAACTCGTGACATGGGTGACACTGTGTGTGTGCTAAGGCATGCCCTCACTCAACTGACACCGAGGCAGAAAGCAGGGCAGTTCAAACAATGCTGCCTTTTATGCAATTTTCCATCCCTCCCCCAGAGCACTGCGATTGGAAGAGACCTCAGGGAAGAATGACAGTCACTGGCCAGCTACACAGTCAAGAATGAGAGCACTCCTTCCCCCCGCTTCTCCCTTCCTCTCCTTAGTTTAGTTTCTGTCTCCCTGAAGACAAGCCCAGCGAAATCCAAATGAAACAGAGAGCTTCGAAACAGCCTCAAAACAAAATGAGGCAAGTTGAAATGTTTTGAAATTTTCAAAAGGTTTCGAGTTTCAAAGCTCTCTGTTTCATTTGGATTTCGCTGTTTCGAGCTCAAAACAAGTTGAAACAGTGTTGAAATGAAACTGCTGGCAGAATTTCACACAGCCCTATTATTTATCCATGTGACTGGCCTTGCTTCATATTTTTTGACATCACACATTGACAGGGCCACTTGACCCCTCAAGAAGGATAGAAATAGAAAATGCCAGAAGGCACATGCAAACGGTATATTATCTAATACTGTCACTCACGATTTGTAGCAGTGAGCAGCCGACACTACCCATAGGTCGCTGATGAGGGAGCCCCCACAGAAGTGGTACCCAGAGTTTAGGGACACCTGGTAGCGGACAGCATTCTCTGGGCAGGTGTAGCCCCCCACAATCTTGTCATCATCGTCAACAGGGAAAGCAACTGAGGGAAACAGGGAAATTGGGTTTAAAATGATAACTCCACCTAATGGCCACATCTACACGAGATGCTGACTGTGCAGTCATTATTGTGCAGCCATTTAGTACTAGTATAAACAGGTACTAAATGATTGTGCAGTAACCAATGGCTTTTTTGTGATGGTACTGCACAGTAACCGAATACTACTGCATAGTAGCATTGCATCATGGTTGTTTCCATGTGGCACTACTGCAAAGTAGTATTGGGCTGCTGTGCAGTCAGCATCTTGTGTAGACACAGCCAGTGACTTGAAAAGCTGCAGCATCTAGTGAGCTACAGGTCAATTAGCAGTAGCCTGAACTGCCTTTGCCGCCAGTTTCCAAGGTTCACACCTTCTGGCTTAGAAAGAAATCAGGATCAGAACCAGAGCTCACCAGCTCTGGTCCTTTGTTAGCCAAGGAGAAAATGACAGACATTTCTACTGTGTCTTAATTCCTGAAAGGCCCCAACATGCTTGCAAGAAATAAGTGTGCATCAGCATCATACCACCTATTGTTAGGGTGCTGCCAGTTCTAGCATAGGATGAGACAGGAGGTTGGCAGCGACCAGAGGCAGTTGGACAGGGCAAGAAATGACAAGGGTTCTGGAGTTTCATTCCTGCCATAAAGGTCATATTCTGTTGCCACTGCCTATGGGGGAGCTTCCATTTCATCATGAGGAGACTGCTTGGAAAGAGAGGGAGAAAACACATGGAGAGGAAGATAATAAGAGAAGCAGCAAAGAGCACGCAATTTGAAAAGAGCAGAAGAAATGACTACACAGTGTGAGAGAACCTGTGCATTGAAAGCTGACAGAGAAGCTGAAAGCCAGGGAGAAGCTAGTCTTGTTTCAATGGGTCCAGAGGACAAGCAGAAGATAAGAAGGGTAAAATAACAGATAAACTCACCAGCTGCTCCCAAGCAGGCAAGAATCAGGAGGAACTGCATGGCGTCTCTGCAAAGTGTGTTGTCTGCTGTGCAGGTATGGGCTGCAGGAGCTTCACTCTGCTTTATAACTCTCCTAGAGTCTTATCTCCCCAGACCATGGTGCCACCAGCTTGCTGCTTCCCAGGGACTTGCATCAGCTGGAAAAATTCAGTTACATTATCAAAGTAAAAGAGCTCCAGGTGCTCCAGAAATAAACATTTCTTGGACTGCAAAGGGAAAATACTCAACTCTGCACAGTACTGCCATCTATCCCTTGCAGCTCTTGCCATCCACCCCTTCATATGTCCTCTGAAGTGCCTGGACTTCTCCGGGTCCTGTCTGCGGTGCTATGCTCGATGTCCCCCGAGGGTGTGCTATTTTTCAACCTCTGACCCTTCTGTACATCCTTTTGTCTTTTTTGTCCCCCGTAATCAGTTGATGCTCTTGCTTTCCCTTGCTGCCTCACTGAGTGACAGCCCTAAGTAACAGTGGGCATGTGCCCACCTGTCTAAAGGCATCAAATAGGCCTACTCTGGCAAAGCTCCTCGCAGTGGGCCAACAGCACTCCCCGCTGTTTGAAAGGTCTGCTCTTGTTTGAAATGCTTTCTAGACTAGCTTCTGGAGCCGACCCTGCTAACTCATGCAGAGGAGGTTTGGCATGCTCACTTCTGTCAGGCAGAGCAAGGGGAACTCCAAGTAAGGTTTCCTGTGCTGTTGTTTGCCTCTACCTGAAGAAGATGAACAAAGACAGCAAATGTTTAGCAGAGGCTGCCCTGGCCCGCAGTCTCCCCCTGGTGATCAACTCCCCAGCAGCCCATGAGGAAGCAGAAAGGGCTCTTGCAACTCTGCTGACCCAGGGCCCAGCACTGGAGCTCCTGCCTTTTGTTTCACAGAGAAGCAGCCCTGGATCCTCATAAGAATGACCAGTAGCATGTCTCCCCTTCGGAGAGCTCTGCTTTTTCAGTGGCCAAGCCCTAAGATGTCCTAATTTAATTATATGCTAATTTATTGTATAATTAAGTGCTGTGTCACTGAACAAGGCATGGGCTGGAGTGCATGGGCCATAGATTTCAAGTTAGGCACCAGGATTTGCGGATAGGTGGACGGACTCCTCATGCCTCTAATGCTGTTGAGGCTATGCCTGGTGTCCCATCACCTGGTCTGCCCAGACCCTGGCACTGTCCCGCCAGCTCTGCCCAGCCAAGACAGGCAGCAGGGGACTTCTCCCCCGACTCTGCCAAGCTGGATGCGCATATGCATGCCCCACGCCTTGGCACACTTGCATAGCCTGAAGGCGATGGCTGACCCCAGGTGGATGGACTCTGCTTGCAGTGTTGCACCCGCAGGAATATTCAGCCCCTGATGATCTGGGGAGTGAATAGGGGCAGAAGGGAGGTTCAGGGCAGCCGGGGCAGAAAGGGCAGCTCAAGGCAACACATGGTGAAGTGAATGGCTCCAACCCTTCTAACCAGCTCTCACCACTGGCCTGGACAACCCTGCTCTTCCCTCCCAAACCCACTGCCTGGGCCCAGTGCCCCACTCCAGCATCACCCAACAAGTCGCAGGGCCTCAGCCTGCCTCAGGACCTAGCGAAGGAGCAGCAAAGAAAGAGCTAGCACAAGCTGGGCCAGATACTGGTGTGCAATGCCCCTGCATTAGCACCCCTCAGAGCATCCACGGTTTGGGTCTCCTGCATGGCCCCCACCCACTTACCTGAGCTCCTCCATCCTCTGCCTCCTGACCTTGGCAATGCACTTGTTGTCCTGCCACTTATCCTCCTTGAAGATAGGAATTTGATCCTGCACCAGCTTCTGCTGGTGCTCTCATACCTGGTGCCGTACCTTATTTGTGTGCCTCAGCTGCTGGGCCACCCTCTCCTCTGGCTGCTTCTGCTCCTTCTCAGTCTGGTCCTGCTGCACTTGGGGGGAGATGCCATAGCCAGTGACATGAGCAGTGCACGGGGAAAGACTGTTCTCCCCAGTTGCAGGCTGACCTGGCTATGACCTTTCTGCCAGGGACTGCTACATCCCCCCTCATGCAGACACATCTGATCAAGCCCTGTCATCTTCACAGCAGCTTGTGCTCCTCAGATTTGTTCGGAGCTGCAGACTGCCAAACCTAGAATAACTTCTATGAATCTATGGTACTCCACATCCTGCCTGTGCTCCAGAACAAAGGTCCTGGAGCAGATCCCATGCTCCATGCAGAGGTGTGTGCCTACTTGCACCCATCAGCACATGGGGTTTTGTCTATTGCTCTCCTCTTGGTCCAGAGATGCTGAGACCAGAGCAGATCATCCAGTCACCACTCAGGCTCAGCAGGTCCTTGCCCCTGCCCCTGCCCCTGCCTCTACCCCTGGATTGTACATTTTCTGTTTCAGGTATTCCAGCACCAGCTTGTCAGACCGTCTCCTGCTCCAGTTGCTCCTCCTTGTGCTTCTCATTTTCATCACTGATATGTTTAATCTCAGCCTGGATTTTCCTTTGCTGATCCTACTTCTGCTCTGGAGAATGTTAAGTATTTCCCACACCTTGGAAACCACCTCTTGCAGAAGGTTGATGTCTATGTAGAAACCCAAGATTGCCTAAAACATGCAAGTGCAGCCTTTAGATGCCTGAGGAAACAGGTGGTTGAAGATTACAACATCAAATTCAAAATGAAGCTCATGGTTTATTGAGCATTAGTGATCCCTGCTTTATCGTATAGATCTGAGACATGGACAATGTATAGGAGACACCTTATGTCTCTGGAGAAGAATTGTCAATGCTGCTGGGGGATGATGCATTGAATCCAGTAGGAAGCAGACACACCAACATAAATGTCCTCTTGCAAGCAAATGAGCATCCGATGATCATCCAACATCAACTTTGTTGGGCTGGCCATATCATCTGGATGTTCAAATCCAGATTCCTGAAGCAAGTTCTATTCTCCCATCTCAGTCAAGGTGTCTGCTCAAGCGGAGGGCAAAGAAAGTGCTTCAAGGACATCCTCAAGGCCATTTTAAAAAAAGTCAACATGGACATCAACTCATGGAAGACTGTCACCCAGGATTACCCCAAATGGAGGATGAAGCTGCTGACTGCTGGGAGCTGGGGAAGCTCTGGACACACATTGGCCCTTCAGAGCAGCTTGGCAGTTGCACATCCCCTGTGGCAGTTTGGAGCACTGGTGTGCGCAGGACATGCCTTAGTGTTAGTGCTGGGGACTCTGCTGCTCTGCACTGCTGGCTCTACCCTGGATGCAGCCAGGCACCAGCTTGTTTCTAGCTCCATGGTGAGCTGATTCCCCGGTGCTGACAAGCAGGCAGCGCAGTCATCTGTTCCAGCGATAGCATCTTAGGGCCATGGGATGGCTGGAGCCAGGTGCAAAACCCCGTGTTCCCAACATATGCCAGGCTCAGGGCTGGAGTAGCAGCATTTCCCCAGGGGGGCAGGCTTTCACAGCAGGGGCCCTGCCCACGTGCCACCCACCTGTGGGCGAGATACTTTGCCTTCAGAGGAGAAGCCAAGCGCAAGGAGGAAGGGGTGGTGGGCTGGACTCTTCTGAGGAGTTTGACCACAGCCAGGTGTGGGAACAAAGCCAGGCACTGCCTGCTGGCATGGACTGCTGGGCCTGGGGCTGAATTTTCCTTGGGCCAACTAAGGCAAAAGGGGATGGGGTGTCCGAACCCTTGTGGAGCCCAAGCCCCTGTTGGCTTCCCCTATCACCTGTCCCTCAGAGTAGTGCCAGCCCAGAGCAGGCATGAGGTTGGGGCTCTGGAGAGGGTGTGAGTGAGGTCCCAGGGGCTCTGGGCAGTGCTGGTCCCAGGGGCCACAGGCATCAGGGTTCAAGCTCCCATTCTGATGACTATGCCCATGAAATGTGGCAGAGAGGCCATGGAGAGGCCCAATGCCACAGCCTGCCAAGACCTGGGACAGAAGCAGCACACAGGGGCTCTGCATCTAGGGATCCAAGTGTGACAGCTTGGTGAGAGCCCAGCCAGGACAGGCCACCGAGCTCTGCTGTGCTTCCAGCCCAAACAGGCCAGCCAGGCAACAGCTCTAGGAGTCCAGGATGCCACAGGCCCTGACTTATCCGTGGGGTGAAGATTCAGAGTGGAGAGAGCTGTGCCTGAGGGAGATGACAGGCAAAGGGCCAGCATGGAAGAGGAGGAGGCATCACTTTAGGATCACAAGTGTGGGCAAGGGAGTGAGAGCACTGGACACATTCAAGGCAACTTTGATGAGTGTGAGACACTTGGCTTGTGGGACTAGGGAGAAGTTTTTGACACAGGTCTCTGTGAACCGACAGCTGCACCATTTTCAAAGTGTGTGGAGGACCCAGCACTGAGCCAGGACACCAGCTGGTCCAGTGAAACTGCCCCATGGGTGGATCTAGCTTTTTAAAAAGTGGGGTGCCGATGATGAGGTGTGTCGTGGAAACACACGCAGCATACTTTTGGGTCAGGTCAGCAGAAGCTTTTATTCAAAAGAAACTACAGCTGTAGGGGGGACTCCAAAGTGACATGGATCTCCCAAGCACTTGGAAGGGGTCCCCCCCCAAGAGCAAAATCAGGAGGCTTATATACTTTTTAACAGTTGCTTACAACTCACGTGATCATATAGTGAAATTAGCATGAAAAGCGGCTATAACATTACTTCATTATTTCTTTGCTGTAATCAGGATGGGAACTAATGGGGGAGGCGAGGTTAGTTCACAAACCTCCTTCTTGCACCTGCAAATCAGAGTTGTATATACTTTTTGCTATCTTCAAGGCCGCGGTGAGCGAAGCAGTTGCAGAGGAGTTACAAAGAACAAACACTTTCTCTTATCTGTTCTACTATACAGAGCCAGCAATTCTCCACAAAGCGGTTATGTCATCTTATAACTAAAATAGTCAAAGTTTAAGGCGCATATTTTTTCTGATTCCACAGTTTCCCCCCTTTGAGACTATTTAGTCTCACTTTATCTTTAAATTTTTATTCTCATGAGCCCCTCTATTTCATCATGCAGCCTTTCATGTTTTCTTTCAATCTGCTCACACTTTTGTAACACCATTATTCTAGACTCTGCTGTGGGTTTTCTTGCCTTGCTAAAGCTTCTCCTGCTGGCTTTCACGCAGCAGAGGATCAGTTGCACTAAGACATAAAACATTATCAGAACTATCAAGACAAACAATATTCCATACAGGATTTTCTTGCCAAGGGCCCCGGAATCTGGGAGCCAGGAGGTTAGCCAAGACCACATTTCTTTTAGACCCCAGTCAGTATTCTCTGAGGCCACTTGATGTAAGACCCTTAACTGACTTCGGATTTTACGAATGTCAGTTTCAATTCGCATGTCCTGATTGACATAGACACAACAGGTGGAGTTTACTAAGGCACATACTCCTCCCTGGGATACCAATAGGTAATCTAGGGCTACGCGGTGTTGTATAGTTACTTGTGAGATCTGGGAGATCTCTTCTTGCAGAGCCTGAATTGCATCCGCAGTGGCATTTCCCATAGCTTCCATTGTGGCTGAAATGTTAATTATGGCTAGTTCCAATTCTCTTACTCCAAGCCACGGTATGAAGGTTCTCACAAATTGATGGAACCCTGTGTTTCTGGTAGCTAAGGGGTTAACCGCCCTTTTCATGTGATGGTTGAAATTTTTTACTTGTTCCAGATATATTGTACTATGCATTTCAAAACCAGGGATAACACGTCCAAGAGTGCATGCCCCCACCCAATTCCAGGGCAAGATTTTATGAGCCCTGTTTCCGCAGAGCCAGTAAAGGCCTGGGGCAGAAAGGGTACTCAAATCTCGACAGGTGTTGTGCCATATCCGGCACTTTCGATTAATATGCATCGTATAGGACGGACCACGTTCAGCTGTTATCCTGCTGGACCGAGATATATTACAAGAAGTAAAATTGGAGTCAATGTAAAATTCCGATCTGTTTGCAATGAGAGCAACATGAGGTTCCTTAGAAAAGTTGTAGACCATGAATCCTGTACAATTGAGAGAGGGTACATTACCCAACAGGATTCCACTGGTGCTATTGGGGCTATAATCTAGAGTAGTTAGGCAATGAGGGTAGTGTCCTACAGGTGTGGCTTTATTATAAGCTCCGGTGTTGTTGGATCTGTAACAGAAAGGCGCCTCTACTCTTGGGGAGATTATCCAGTTAGCAGGGGCGGCCCTCCATTCTTTAGGAGCGGACCGATGGGCAGCTAACGAGTAGTGTCTAACGAAGCCGCCGTTTATTGTTCCCCATTGCCGGAGGGATATTGGTACTCCGATCATTGGGATTCCTTGTTGTAGGTGCGCTGGGCTGTGAGAGCATATCCAGCAGTCACTTTTATTTCCAGCTTGAGCCACCGTACGGGAGATCTGCAAGTACAAATTTTTCTCCCACCCCCCTTGGGTGATACTGAGATACCCAAGTGTGATATATAAGGATATCAGTGCCATTTTTAGATACAGGAGGGACAAAGAATTTTAACAACAAACATAACCAGCACCAGAAA